>NW_026652288.1:14671330-14806135 GCF_009828535.3 Hylobates moloch | reverse complement strand
CATCCATCCATCCATCCATCCATCCATCCATCCATCCATCCATCCATCCTTCCATTCAACAGAGAGGCATTTGCTGTGTATGAGCCACAATTCTGGGCTTTGGGAATGTAGCAGTGACAAACAATAAGCAATAGAAGCCCAGTGTGTCAATTAGGAGGAAAAAGTACTGCAAGGCAACGATAAAGAGGTGGAGAGAGTGCCAAGTTTCATGGAGTGGTCAGGAAAGGCCTCTTGGATAAGGTGACATTTTTGTGAAGTCCCAAGAGAAGTAGAGGGTCAAGTCATGAGGGTGCCTGGGAGAACATTCTAAGTAGAGAGACCGATGACTGTGAAGACTCTGAGGGGGCCTGCAAGGGTGCCAGGGTGTTTGAAGTGGCCTGCGAGTGTGAAGGCAGGGAGGGGACAGGATGAGAGAGGCAGGGTGAGGGGAAGAGCAGATCGCATGGAGCCTGATAGGGCATGAAAGACTGGCTTTTATTCTTAGTGAGTTGGGAAGCCATTACACGAATTTGAGCAGAGGCGTGGCTGGAGCAGATGTGTGTTTTTAAGATACCATCGTGCTGCTGGGTAGTGCTGGAGTAACAAAGCAACCCCCTAGCACAACAGACGCCTCCCTCAGGGTCCATACCCACTTGGGGTCTCCTCAAGTACCTTGTCAGGAGAAGGAGTGGGACGGGAAAATCGGGTGTGATTGCTTTAGCCAGAGTGATACATGACACTTCTCTCATATTTCATGGGCCCACCTAGCCATGAAACCCTGTCTAACTACAAGGGGGTTGAGAAGCATAGAGAAGCGGATAGGATGTGTGGTGGGAACCACTGTCTGCTACAGCCCACCCTTTTATTCACCAAGCCTTCTTTCCACCACAGAACACACTCTGCTTCTCCACTAGAGGAGACCACCCAGGGTCCTAGTCACTCCAGGGAGCCCAAAGTCGGCATAATACTCAGTAGGCTGCGCATCAGGTCCAGCTGTGATCCAGACTGTGAACCAAATGGACAAATCCTCCACCCTGTTTCCCCCACACCCACCCCGACACCCAACTTACGTAGTGAAACAGGGACAAGATAATTGCATTAAGCACTCACCTTGGAAAGGGAGACAATAAGAGATATTTGGCAGACACGACTGTGAGGCAGCTTAAAAAATCTGCTGTACAGACATTATGAGGGGTTCCCTACTGTGGGGTAGGTAAGGGGCCTTAATTAGGCCTTAATTCTGCTTTCTAGGAGCAACCTTGTTGTCCTTTGTTCTCCATGACCCCAGTTTCTTCCCTCCAGGGAAGACCTCTCCACTTCCTTCCTGGGCCACATGAGGAGTGGATGTTGGAGGCCTGTACCCTCAAGGTTGAAGGCCCAAGTGTTAAGTTTTAAATAGTCACAGGCATTTTCAGTGCAGGTTTGTGGTTTCTTGGGCAGCATCACTATCAGAAATTTAATCGAGTTCTTATTTATTTGATTTATCTTAATGTCATGTGCCCGTAGCCACATCTACAGGATCTTTTCATTTGTTTTGAAATATTGTTCTATATATCTTTGATGTATCACCCCTGTACATTCTCTCTCCACTTAAAGGGGGCTAGCTTAAAGCTATCAGGTTTCTGTTTAAGGACGACATCATTAATTGGATCTCTGCCCTGAGTCCTTTTGTCCAGTTGAAAGAATTTACAGAGTGTCACGCCCTTGGTTTATCTCTTCCCTGAAGCATTTTAATCTTCTAAAGGTTTCACTTGGCATTTGTTATATAAGGATTTCTCTGTCTTATCTCTTACTCATGGGGTCTAGAATTAGTAAGTTGGTTTGTGTTTTTGTTTGTTTTTTAACCCAGTATGGCCTTGAATTTCTGGGCTGTTTCTCTATTCTGTTTCACTCCTGCTTCCAATCTGGATAGTACTTCGTGTAATACCCATGGCATCATATAACATCCAACACATTTCTGGTGTTCCATTTCCAAAGTTCATTAGGGGTATGATCTGCCCCCCAAGTTACCACAGATAATAGTTTTATTAAGTATTTTTTATAGCATATCATAGATTACGGTGTTTTCTAATCTTTTTTTTTTTTTTTAATGCCTGATATCTGAAAACCAAAGCCACATATTGCCTCACTCTTGGTACCTGTTGTATGTCAGAATAAGCTAAGGTTTGTAGTGGCTTTCGGTAGATAGTCTCTCATGCACCTAATGCAATAAAAGACTGCAAAGGGGCCTCTACCACAGAGTCACTTAAGGATCCAGGCTGATGGAAGCCCCATCATTTTGTATTGGCACCATCTGGGCCCCACGTTCTCCTCAATTGTTATGGCTAAAAAAGGGAAACTGGGTAGTGAGCCATGTGGGTTTTTTTATTGCCTGGCTGAGAAATGGTATGTGTCACTTCTGCTCAGATTTCACTGGCTGGAACACAGCTCATCCAAACTACAAGGGAATTGACAAATGCAGTGGAAGAGATGGAATGCTTGTGTTTGGTGAGCACCACGATCTCTGTCACACTGGGAGACAAGTTAGAACCGTTGCAGTGCTCTTTATGAGAGACGATGGTGGCTGGGAACTGAGTGGTGGCAGTGAAGGTGGTAGGAAGTGATTAAAACCCAGGTATATTTTGGAGCTTGAACCGATAAGATTTGCTGATGTCATTCATGATTCCTCAGTCCCTCCACCCCCTTCTCACTATATTATCTCCCATGATATATGTGGTTTCTTTGTAAGCCTGGTTCATGTTTTTATCTCATTTTTTATAGGTCTTGGAAAGTAGATGTTTAGTATCTACTTATTAACTGATGAAACAGTTTAGCCACTTATCTTTATTTCACAAAATCCAGTATTAGTTTTCATAGCAATAACTAGTTGCTGCAGGGAACAGTTAAAAATATAATCTTGGTTGGATATTATAGTAATGATATACATGAATGACATGTTAATGCTGTGGGCTTAAGAAAAGAATGTTAAGAATAATGGTACCGGCCGGGCGCGGTGGCTCACGCTTGTAATCCCAGCACTTTGGGAGGCCGAGGCGGGCGGATCACGAGGTCAGGAGATCGAGACCACGGTGAAACCCCGTCTCTACTAAAAATACAAAAAAATTAGCCGGGCGTCGTGGCGGGCGCCTGTAGTCCCAGCTACTCGGAGAGGCTGAGGCAGGAGAATGGCGTGAACCCGGGAGGCGGAGCTTGCAGTGAGCCGAGATTGCGCCACTGCACTCCAGCCTGGGCGACAGAGTGAGACTCCATCTCATGGGGCCACTAGATACAGTAAAGAAATTGCCATTTTTTTTTTACTCTGGTACTTTTTTTTTCAATCATTTCTTTCTTTTACTTCTGTTCCTTCCATTATAGAACAGTTTAAAGAAAATAAATCTACTAGATGTAAATTCAGTGTTAAACATATATTTTTTAATCATACCCTGGAGTCTTTCAGCAATGAACCTGTTTTTACAAAGTATAGTAATAAAAAGCTTGAATTATGTAAAACGCCTAGTCAAATAAAACACCTTACATATTTTTTAATCATAATATCATTCTGCTTCTTAGAGGTTCTAGCTAGCTCAGGAAAATTAACTTAGGATTGCATTTATTTACACTCTGCCTTGTTCAGTGTCAGGTTCCGTAGTTATTTTGAAATATTTAATTCTCTTGAAGGATTATTTTAAATAGAAAAAGAAAATTTTCTAATGACACTGTAGTGATGAAGTCAAACAAGTTAAACTCTTGAAAAAGTTGCACCTGTCTCTCATAACCTACAGCTAGTTTTCTGAAAGCATAGACTTCACTGTGAGAGCTAGACTCAGTAATGCTGAGGAGACAGTTTATACATACAAAGTAGGTGGGTTATGCACTTGGATGTTGGAGCAGAGGACTTGCCAGGGGAATGCTTGTAGAGGCTAGGTTGACTCCAAGTGTCTCAGTAATGAAACGTGACTAGGAATTTGTCTTGCAAAAAAGAGGGAAAGGAGCATTTCACTGAGACAAGACGGCAAGTAAGAGCACCAGGTGATGACAAAGAGTGTGGCTGTAGCTTAGGGTTCGAGTTACAGTTATACCATGAAGCCGGAGACTTACCTGGGGACCAGTTTGTGAAGATTCTTGGGTTCCGTGCTAAGAAATTTGGGGAGCTTATTTTAAAAAAGGTTTTTCTAAAAGGGAATTATATGACAAATTTATTAGGAAGGTGACAAACAAGGGAGAGGATGGCGTATGTATTTTATCCATTGGTCAAATTAAATGTAAGCATCTGTTTACTGAGCACTTACTATGGGCAAGGCACTGTGCTGGCTGTTTTACATATTGTCTTAAGTTCTTAAAATTGTGCAGCAGGGGTCATTTTTTTTCATTTTGTAGGTGAAGAAACTAAAGCTTGAAGCACTTTGTCAAGTTTCCTGAAGTCACACCAGTAGTAAATATTAAACACAAGTTTTCTGAATGTATTGTTCTTCCTGCTTACCATATATTCATTCCACGGTTGGTTGACAAAGGCGAGTCAAGACTTGGACAACAATGATCTCATCTTTAAGGGGATAGGGACCCATTGTTTCATCCAGGACCCTACTTCCTGCCCATGTGAATTAGCTGCCTGTCCCTATTCTGTAGCCAGTCTGTTTTTGAAACTCTTCCATATCACACAATAGGCTAGGAAGAGTGTATACATTTGGCTAGCTGATATAGCCAAGTAATTTCTGAAATTTATATTTCTTGGGGAAACAAATATGAATATAAAAAAAGATTCAATCTACTATAAATTTTAACTCTTATTCAGCCTTGATTTTGTCATTCAGCATTCAACCAGCATGCACTCTCTAATAAACTTGGAGCCTGTGAGGGTGCAGAAATCGTTGAGTGGAAGCTGTGTGATGTAAGGTGGCAGCGAGCACTGACTTGGTAACCAAGTGTTCTGGATTCCAGTTTTTACTCTTCTCTTTCACACGATGACCCCTAACATATCACTGAGCCTCCTGGAGCTCAGTCTCTTCATCTACATGTGTGAAGGGAGGGGTGGTCTGTTGAACAAAACACAGATCTAGTATTTTGTATTTCTGAATCACAGGGAGGAGTTAACAGTTTATTTGTGGGCAAACACAGTAACATAATTAATACTTGACAGTCAATGGTGGGCTCTGATTTTTTTAATGGCTTAGAGCCAGCAATCTGGTAAGAAGTGGGGACTACGGAACTTGTTTGAAAGCTGCATTTGCAGTGCATTTCCAATTTCATTGGAAATAGTACTTTCCTAAAGATCTCTTTTATCAATATTTTTATAGGATTAGGAAAATGTCCCCTATCAGCATTTTTTTTTTTTTTTTTTTTGAGACAGAGTCTCACTCTGTCACCCAGGCTGGAGTGCAGTGGTGCAATCTCGGCTCACTGCAGCCTCCGCCTCCCAGGTTCATGCCATTCTCCTGCCTCAGCCTCCTGAGTAGCTGGGACTACAGGCGCCTGCCACCATGCCTGGTAATTTTTTTTTTTTTTTTATTTTCAGTAGAGATGGGGTTTCACCGTGTTAGCCAGGATAGTCTCGATCACCTGACCTCGTGATCCGTCCATCTCGGCCCCCCAAAGTGCTGGGATTACAGGTGTCCTGTCAGCATCTTAAAGTCATAACTCTGTTGAGTGACTTGGAGGGAGCTAGTAGGAAAGGAAGGGTCTGGGGGCAGCTTACCTCCTGGTGTGGTCACTCATGCCATGTATTTCAGCCTAGTCCTACTTTTCAGAATGACCAGACACGTACAATGACTGCTTTTAGGAAACAGAAAAAAAATGAGATTCTGTTGTAGGAGTCTTTATCTCTTTTTATTAAAACAAAAAAATTAACACGTCCTTTTGAGGATATAGTAAAAACGTACTTGAGTAGCTGACGGAAGACTACAGTCCAGGATCCAAGGCAGCACAAATCAGTGAGGCCTGAGAAGGCACTAGGATCTCTCAGAGGTGTCTGCTTCCTCCATCAACAAAGCACAAAGTTTAGACTTAGTTTTCTATTCTTGAGGGTAAGAGCTTAATATTTTAATATTAGAAAACTGTAACTCCTGCACATTCATGAGGATAAATGAGCTTAGTATTTTATTAATTAGAAAAATATAACTCCCATATATCTAACACAGTATATAGGAATCTGATGCATGTCACTGAATAAATGGGTGAAAACAATGTTATAGAAACTTTGGAAAGAGGGAAAGAAAAGAAAATAGCTTATAATCCTAACACCTTAATAATTTATATATGCATATGTCTGAATACATATTTGATATATTTTTATACATACATATACTTTATATGCATGTATAGGTTGAATTTCCTGAATCTAGGAATCTGAGATGCTCCAATATCTGAAACTTTTTGAGTGCCAACTGATGCTCGAAGGAAATGCTCATTGGAGCATTTTGGATTTCAGCCGTTTGAATTAGGGATGCTAAATTAGCAAGTATTCCAAAATCCAAAAAAAAAATCTGAAATCTAAAATACTTCTGGTTCCAAACATTTCAGATAAGGGATACTCAATATATATATATATATACACACACACACACACACACACATAAAATAGAAAATTTATAAAATACATATATTGTATATGTAGATACAGTTTGAAGTTTAATGTAAACATTATCTAGAGAGTTTTATATTCTGATTTTTAAGATTTAACATTCTATGACAAACATATTCCAAAATGTTTGGATAATGTTTTTATAATTCTAATTTTAATGACTACATAATATTCTAGCCCGTTATTTATTATAAGCTAGTTATCATTTCTTCTATCAATTAGATTACTTTTGAGGTTATTTTAATAGTCTTATTCCAGTTAAAATCTTTATGCCTGTATTCATTTTCTTCTTTTGAGTTTTTTCTTATAAGAAGTGATCAGAACTGGGAATATGGTTGTAGAAATGACTCCTCATTTTTGCACTGTAACCGGCAGTCAGTGTGAATACTAGTTTCATCACTTTACCTGCTTTGGATATTAACATTTTTAAAAATCTTAATTACTAGCTTAATAATGCAAATGGCACCCACTTTTTGTTTTCTTCACAGGAGAAAAAATAGTATAACAAGTGCTATTTATTGATTAAAATCATAAATACAAAAATTTCACTTTTGTTCTAACTCATTAACACTTGCTGAATATGCAGTATGTAATAATGCAGGGTTCTTTTGTCTCACTATTATTTAATTCTTTTTTTTTTTAAGCTGTCTGTGGAAGCCCGTAAAGAGATGACTAGAAAGGCCATTAAGACAGTCAAACATTTTATTGAGAAGTCAAGGAAAAGAAACTCAGAAGACGAAGCTCAAGAAGCTAAGGATTCCAAAGTTACCTATGCAGTTACTTTGAATCATCTGGAGAAATCACTTGCCCACCTGGAAACCCTGAGCCACAGCTTCATCCTTTCTCTGAAGAATAGTGAGCAGGTAAAGAAATGGGAACTTCTGTATGCTCACTCTGTATCAGTATATTCTTTCTTTTTTCCTTTAAAGTTACATTAGTCGTTTTGACAGGGTTTTCAGACTTGCAGATATCCTTGAAAATGGTCCGCAAGCCTTTATTGGTTAACCTCTTCATGATCACTTGATTGACAATTCAATTTCTACTTCTTTCAAAACGATGTTAAGCCACTTGGCACAGTTGATGTGGGGAAATAGAGGAAGTGGGTGAGAAGGGTGGAAGTGGAGATGGTAGCAGGAGTTGAACACTGGATAGCTGCCTGGGGTGGGGGGAGTGATCTCTAAAATTAAGAAATGAGAAGACAGTGGTGCTCAGACTTTACTTCTAGCTGGTAGAATTAAAAAATAAAAATAAAAATGGGCTGGGCACGGTGGCTCATGACTGTAATCCCAGCACTTTGGGAGGCCAAGGCAGGTGAATCATGAGGTCAGGAGTTCGAGACCAGCCTGACCAACATGGTGAAACCTCGTCTCTATTAAAAATACAAACATTGGCCAGGTGTGGTGGCACATGCCTGTGATCCCAGCTACTCAGGAGGCTGAGGCAGGAGAATCGCTTGATCCCGGGAGGCAGAGATTGCGGTGAGCTGAGATCGTGCCACTGCACTCCAGCCCGGGCGACAGAGTGAGACTCTGTCTCAAATAAATAAATAAATAAATAACTATTTTGATTTTCTTTTCCCTCCTAATTTTCAGAAAAAAATCAGAAATAGCCTCTTACGTGTACCCTGTTTTTTTGTTAAATGTATACCCTTATCGTGTTTTTATGTTGCATGTTTCCAACATAAAATATAATTTCATTATTGAGAGGAATTTTTTTGCCTAGTAAAATTGTTTCTAGTTGGTTTCTAGTTCCCTGGTGTCTCAAAAACAGCATCATGAAGTTTGGGGTCCCCTACCTGTGATGAGGTTTGAAGACCCAGGCGTTAGGACTATACAACGAAACCAGAAGCTCTCTGAGGCCCTTAGAGATTTTATTCTATATTTTAACAATTGTGGGAGTTGAGATAATTTTTTCTATAACTGGAAAGTTGACAAATCAATAAATAAATGGTTTCCATATAAGTAAAAACAGTGCTTATATATATGAATAATATTCCATTTGCCTTAAAATACTATGGTAAATGAACCTTATAAGTGGCCATTAACCTCCTCTTTTATTCTTCTTAAACCTAACATTTATTGAATTGTATTCTTGCCTTGTAGAACGACTAGAAAGATCAGTCAGTGGAGAGTTCAGGTAATGAGCAAATGGGAGACTTCAAAATTTGTACAAGACATAAATGCAAAGCCCCCATTGAATAGATAATGGGAAGAACTTAAAAGTTTGAAAGAAATTTTATTTCATTTTGTGTTTTGGAGTGCCTATTTTTCTGTCTATTGAATAATGTCAAATAATGAGACGAACAATATAGAAGCCTTTGCAGGGAACAAATTGGCTTTACCAATCTTGATTTTATCGTACTAACATTTACAGTACTACAGTTCATAATTATGAGAACTAGAGTAAAATTACAATCTTCAAGGAAGTCTATATTTATTATAAATTTTTAAAGTACTTATTTTTAAATAAACACATTTAAAATTATTTTTAAATTTATATTATTTTTTGATATACTATATTAAAACCCGGAGAATTGGCATTACTCTCTTTGGAATAAGTATTGTCTTTCTTTTCATTTTTTCTTGAGACAGGGTCTCACTCTGTTGCCCAGGCTCACTCACTGCAGCCTCTACCTCCTGGGCTCAAGCAATCCTCCCACCTCAGCCTCTTGAGTAGCTGGGACTACAGGTGTGTATACCACACCCAACTAATTTTTTGTAGGGACAGAGTTTTGCCATGTTGCCCAGGCTGGTCTCAAAGTCCTGGGCTCAAGCTATTTGCCCACTTTGGCCTTCCAGGTCTGAGCCACTTCACCCAGCTACAAGTATTGTCTTCCACTACCTAGAATGGTTTATGGGGGGATTTTTGATAAAAACATGTTTGTTTCATTTAAGATATGATGTAAAGGTACCATATAGCTACTTGTGAGTGCCATTCAGTCAGACTATGAATGGTCCATAATAGGAAACTCTTGAGGTTCCTAAATTAGACATTATTTAATTTTATTAAGGCACCTTGTATAGCAAAAGCTGGAAATAACCTTCAACCCCATGCATTTATCCCTTTTATAGTTCAGACCTTCATTTTAACATCCTTAATTATATACCCAGTACAAAAAAACTTATATCCTCATGAAGGTTAATTTAATCAAAGTTAAAGGGGTTCATCCTACAGAGCCTCAGTTCCCTCTTCTCTTAGGTGAGGATACTAGAAATTGGCCTGCTTAACTCACAGGGATTTTTCTGAAATAGAGAATTTCACAATGGGCAGAACAATAAAATGAAACTTCATGTGCCCAACTCCCAGCTTCAACAATTATCAAAACGTGCCCAATCTTCATGCATACCGCTGCCTTCCCTTACCTTGCTCTTGTGGATTGTGAAGCAAATCTCAGTCATCTTTTCATTTTATTCATAAATACCTCCCTATCTATCTCTAAAAGATACTTTAAAATAACCACTATAACATGATCACTAGCAAAAAAATTAACATTCTTTAATATCATCAAATATTCAGTTAATATTCAGATTTTTCTCATGGTTGGTTTCAAAGACAAAACAGTATATTCTGGATTACAAGGGAAACTATAAACAATCTGGAAACTGTTATTAAGTGACTGGATTTGGTATGCCTAGAAACAATAGCTTGCCTCTTATTTCTTAAATTATTTGTTAGAACATTTGTTTTTACAGATATTATCAAAGAGAGGCAAGCAGTGTGGCCTAGGGCGGGAGAGTAGACTTTTGGGTTCTAATCTTAGCTCTGCTAATTGGTAGCCATGTAACTTTGGTCATGTTACTCAATCTCCTTGGTCTTTAGTTTCCTTTTTTATAACATGGAGCTAATTGAAAAATACGTGCAGGGTTATTACAAGTATTAATTTAGATACCATATGTATAATACCTGGGATTACATAGTTGTAGCTCAATAGATTATTATGTGGTCATAGTGCATTAGTAATAATAATAATAGAAAAGCTCATCTTATTGAGCATTACTTTATTCCCGAAGTGCTAAAGAACTGACTTTTTTATTATCTCAGTTAATGTTCACAACACCCTCTATTCACACGACCCTATTTTCCTCATCCTCATTTTACAGATACTGAAATTTGAGATCACAAAGGCCCACTAACTAATAAATGGTAAAGCCAGAATTTGCACTCAAATGTGGGTGATCCTTGAGCCTAAGCTCTTAATAACTAACTAATACATGCCCTTTGGTATGGTGTTGCTGCTTTCCATGTATTTGGTTTGAGGATCTAAATATGTTTCACTTTGTGCATGTAGATACATTTAATTTCTATTTGATACTTAAGTGTTGATTACCATGTCTTTACAGGAAACACTACAAAAATACAGTCACCTCTATGATCTGTCCCGATCAGAAAAAGAGAAACTTCATGATGAAGCTGTGGCTATTTGTTTAGATGGTCAGCCTCTAGCAATGATTCAGCAGCTGCTAGAGGTGGCAGTTGGCCCTCTTGACATCTCACCCAGGGATATAGTGCAGAGTGCAATCATGAAAATAATTTCTGCATTGAGGTAAGCTAGAGAGTGGTCATTGTGGAAAAACTGGAGTGACACTTTGTCAGCGATGGTGCTAAACTATCATCCTGTATGTAAAAGCATTTTATAAGTTTTGAAGGACTTTACAAAAGTGAGAGATTATTTTTAGTGTTCTCATAGTCTTATGTCTTCAGAATGGAGACCATGGAAATGTTTCATTGTTGGTATTGTGTATAACATCTTAAGCTACGTAATTTCTGGGTGGACCCCCTTTTACAATCTTTTCTTGAAGTAAGGGAAAGGCCAAAATGGCATGTGACACAGGTAAGTAAGTTTCAGACTGTCCTGTGACTTCAATATGGTTTTTCAGATCTTACCATTTCTAATTCCCATTCTTTATAGTAGTGGGAAAATGGTTCCCAGAGTTTGTTTTGAAAAACCCAAGGCAAGGTTGATCATACACTGATGAAGTTAGACATCTGTAAAGTGTCTTTAGACATTATTTACCTGCAATTAATGGCACAAAACCGACAACTGAGAAATTCTTGCTTTGTGTCGATATGCGGGTGCCTTTGTAGGAATGCATCCAAGAGGATTAGGAAAGAGGCAAAAGTGAAGCCAAGAAAATAATGAGGCATCAAGCACTTTTTGTGAATAATGCAATTAGGCTAAAAGATTTAGTTATGTTTAATTTATTCTCCTTTTAAGCATTCTTTTTAATTCTGTATTGCTCTTGAGGAACTTTTTGATTAAATGCATGTCAGTTTTCTGCAGCTGAACCGAAATCAAATGAGCCTTTATCAGTTTAATTACCTCAGCCTCATACAGTTTTTACCTTAATGCTCTGAGGTATCCATTAATTTTATATATAGGGAGATACATAGAATTTCATAACCTTTTTTAAAAAGAACAAATTTCAAATTAATAAAGCTTTGTTTTATTGTTTGCTTATTAGGATTTTTTGATGTTGGTTATATGAACCAGTGTCCTCTTTCAAATGATGACAGATATTTGTTGGCCATATTTCGTACCTTTTGGTTTATGGTTATCTTTTTATTATTTCTTAAACCAAGTTTTAGATGAAGCTCACAAAAATATGCGTTTTGAAAAATTAGTGTTTTGATTAGCTTATTTCTTAAAAAGTGCCCATTTTCATGAATAATTAAAATATGATGGAATAGTTTTTACACTTATAAATTTTTGACATAAATTATACTTATCTTTTTCTGCGTCCAATTCTACCACTGAAGATTTGGTTCTGATCCAATAAATGGTATCCTTGGCACACAGAAGACATTCAATAAATGTGAATTAAATCTTCCAGCAATGGAAGGAAAAGGGAACTTAAGGAATTCAGCTACTTCTGTTTCTACGGAAAATAAATTTTTATTGACAATGTTCATAACATTTACCTTTTAGGAAATTAATAAAATGTAGTAGGCACGAAATAACAAAGACATGAAAGGAACGGGATCTAGCAGTTGATTTATATCATTAAATTATTGGAAAAACTCATCGAAAATATTTTTTTCCTCTGTTGCATTTTCATGATTCACTAGAGTTCTACACATAACATCGGTAAAATGGGCATAGTAATAGTACTTGTCTCATAGGATGTTGCGTTTAATAGTGGCAGAATATATGTGAACTGTTTAGCATTGCCTGGTACTTATTAGTAACAAGTAAATATTAGTGCTTCTTTAAAAAAAAAACTTCAACTGGAGGATTTAAATCATTATTACATTTAATGCTTAAAGTAGCTCATACAGTTAATGTTCAACGAATGTTTTTCAAATGACACAGTGCAAGTAGAATGTGTTATTCTCTTGATAGGAAAACATGCGTATATTAGACTGAGCTCCTTAAGGGCAGAAAATGTTTCACTAGCACCTAGTGTAGGGCCTGGTACATTTGTAGACATCACATAGCACAAGTGACTATGGGCAGGCAGTATACTATGCCAAAATCCAGCCAGGTTCATTTAAGGGTGTGAATACCAAGTATATTTCTGAGACTTGAGTGATCCTTTTCTGAATCAGTTTGTCTCTCGTTTCACAGTGGTGGCAGTGCTGACCTTGGTGGGCCAAGGGACCCACTGAAGGTCCTGGAAGGTGTTGTTGCAGCAGTCCACGCCAGTGTGGACAAGGGGTAAGACTAGAACAGTATGTGCATCTTCATTAACTGGCTTTCCTCAGAGTGTTAGAATTGCTCTTAGTATCCGTATGTATGAGGCTTCCAAGACTAAGCCACATTTTTAGGTGGGAAAGGAGCGGCTGTGCACCTGGAGACATGGTATTCTTAGCTCTGTGCTGACCCCACCAGCTCCAGGTCCTGCTTGCCATGGAGAGCATTGTTTTCTCTTGCCTCCTTCACAGCCATTAGAAATAATCATCATCATAATCATTCTGTCAGGGCAGAAACTGCTCTGAGCTTCCCACAAGATAGGGGATTCTCATTTCCAACACATTAACTGTATTGATTAAGTGTGGAAATTCCTAGGGTGAGTATATATGCTCTTTAAAAAAAAAAAACAAAAAAACTTTGTATAAATTAAAGTCTCCTTTGTTTTGGGACTCAAAGTATACAGGCTTTATAAGCCTAGAAAGATGTGTATCTCCGATGCTATTTTTAGAAAGAATTTTTCATTCAGGTACAATGATACTGATAAGAAAAAGAGCAACCACAAATGAAGTTATGCATGTCCTCGAAATTCACAAAGGTCTTTACAATGCCTAATGTCCATGTCAGCCATACAAGTCCTCTCCCCAGTTTTCTTTCTTTAACTGAAATTATGATAGAATATAATGAAGGTGGGTTTGAGAAAACTCCCCATAGTTCCATTTGGTAATATAATTATTTTTATTTACATGTTACCTACCAGTTATTGTTCAGGTACAGATATCTTTTTATATAGTTTCAATTTAAATGTATAAACTTTTATATGCTCTTATCTACTTGCTATTGTAAGACTTTCCATTGATCTTTATAGATTTAATGATTATTGTGATTATTATTTCTAACAGCTGTATATGTTGTTGCCATTTTCAGAGGAGGACCTAAAAGCTCAGAGAGAGGAGTTGACTTGCCCAGAGTCGTAGAGCTGGGAAATAGAACCAGGATTCCACCCTGGCTCTAAATGATAATGTAGTACTCAGATGCCGATGCCTTCATAGTCTATTTCCCTGCACTGCTTTGTGCACAAGGTTTGAGTGACAGAATATAGAATGAGCTATGTAGGTGAAGGTGGAAAAACATTGCAAGCAGGGGTTTCTACTTCCTGTGCTTTTTACCTTGCACAGTGTTTCTAAACCCCTTTGCTTATGGTTCTTCAGATAGGAAAGTCGCTGTGGCAGTGGCTGATTTAGGCCCCCCATTTTAAAAAGAAATTAATGATTCATGGGGTTTACTCTGTGCCATGTTCTGTGTGAAGTCACAAAGGGGTCATATGGATAAGAAACAACGTCTAACCCCAAGGAGCTCACAGTCTTGTGTGGGAGACGATCTGGCCTGTAGCCATAGTCACTGTGCTATAGAATGGGAAGCGCTGTACGGAAGGCAGAGCGGAGGGAGTAGTTAGGGCAGGATGCACAAGGGGTGACACAGAGCTGGTCAGTGAAAGAAGAGTCTGTTTGGAGGAGATAGATGATGGTATTCCAGGCTGAGGAAGCTCCTTGAGCAACTGCACATGCAGCAGGTAGCAGAGCAGGCAGAGATGCTACGTGGGAAACACTTACCCTCCTTCCAGGGCCCATCTCACTACTGCCATCTCATTCCCAGCTTGTCAGTGAGTTCTCAGCCATCAGCTCCCAGGGAGCTGCCATCCGCAGCGTAGCTTCTCTCAGGCTAGGCTGACTCTGGATCCTGGCCTCCCAAGATGAAAGGGTCTCAACAGGTACTGTGTCTTGTCCCACTGGGACATCTCAAGAATATTAAAAGGCAGTATTTCGTCTTAGTGAATTTCTAGCCACATTTACAGAAGAATCCAATTGAGACTCACTCTAATACAGACTATTTTTTAAGGTTTGAAGAAGACATTAGGGAATGTAGAAACAGAGCAAGATCTTACTTTTTATTCTAGAGACACAGAATAACAAAGCCTTCTTAACAAAAGAAACTTCAGAGAACATTTTTTTTTTTGCCTAAAAAATAAAAAGAAGAAATACAAAGCCATAACTTTTATTTTGGCAAGTATTTTTTGAATCTGCACAGTTAAACCCGACACCCTGTGTTTGGGTTTCCCTTCCCAATAATGCACCTGGCAGAATCACGTAGGGGAGACAGTTTACGTTTTCCAGGTAGTTCCAAGGAGGGTCTTTGCAGTGATATGGTTATTCTGGATTTTGAAAGTAATGCTGTCAAGTTATTCATTCCTTGGCATGACATGACAGCCTAACCTCTAGGAGCCCGTGCCAGGCCTTATGTGCCCCTCACCCTTTCTCTTGTTGACATACCAAGCCTCCCTTAGTCCCAAACTCATAACCTGGACACCCACTACCCTCCATAGTGTCTGTTCTGACAATAACCTCACTCATACACATCTTCAGATGTCACGCACAAAAGCACATTACATGCTTTTGGGTTATGGATGTACTATCCCACAATATCCCTGGCAGGGAGACTGCATAAAAAGGTAAGAATTTGAGGGAGTGTGTTGACAGCCACCACCAAATATGTGGTTTTGTGGTAAATTTTTAAGCAATTTATGCC
Organism: Hylobates moloch; assembly: GCF_009828535.3. Lineage (NCBI taxonomy): Eukaryota > Metazoa > Chordata > Mammalia > Primates > Hylobatidae > Hylobates > Hylobates moloch. The sequence goes on along the minus strand of NW_026652288.1, from coordinate 14,790,386 downwards.
ATTATTCACAACATGTTCCCTTTTTTTCTTTTCTTTTTTTTTTTTTTTACATGGAGTTTTGCTCTTGTTGGCCAGTCTGGAGTACAGTGGTGCAATCTTGGCTCACTGCAACCTCCACGTCCCTGGTTCAAACAATTCTCCTGCCTCAGCCTCCCGAGTAGCTGGAATTACAGGTGCCTGCCACCGTGTCCAGCTGATTTTTGTATTCTTAGTAGAGATGGGGTTTTGCCATGTTGGTCAGTCTGGTCTCGAACTCCTGACCTCAGGTGATCCACCTACCTCAGCCTCCCAAAGTGCTGGGATTACAGGCATGAGCCACCGCGCCAGGCCCACATGTCCTCTTTTATCTTTTTATGTTGATGCAAATATTATTTGCTTCTTTTAAATTTAATTTTTTATATTGTATAATTGACACATAATAATTGTACATGTTTATGTGGTACAATGTAATGTTCTTTTTTTTTTTTTTTTTTTTGTGACAGAGTCTTGCAGTGTCGCCCAGGCCAGAATGCGGTGATGCAATCTCGGCTCACTGCAACCTCTGCCCCCTGGGTTCAAGTGATTCTCCTGCCTCAGCCTCCTGAGTAGCCGGGATTACAGGTGCCCACCACCATGCCTGGGTAATTTTTGTATTTTTAGTAGAGATGGGGTTTCACCATGTTGGCCAGGCTGATCTTGAACTCCTGACTTCAGGTGATCCACCCTCCTTGGCCTCACAAAGTGCTGAGATTACAGGCATGAGCCACCACGCCCGACCTGTAATGTTTCAATGAACGTATACATAGTATAATGATAAAACTGGTATAATTACCATATCCATCATTTTAAACATTTATCATTTCTTTGTGGTGACAAGATTCAAATTCTTCTAGCAATCTTGAAGTATACAATACATTGGTATTTGCTGTAATTCATCCTACTATATAAATAAGACACCAAAACTTACTCTTCCTGCCCAACTGTAACTTTGTGCCTATTGACTGTCCTCTCCTAGTACACCACACTCTGCTCCACAACTTCCAGGAACCACCAATCTACTCTGACTTCCATGAAATCAACTTTTTTAGATTCCACATATGAGTGAGATCGTGTGGTATTTGTCTCTGTGCCTGGCTCATCTCACCTAACATAATGTCCTCCAGGTTCATCCATGTTATTGCAAATGACAGGATTTCACTGTTTTGTGGCTGAATAGTATTTATATGTACCACATTTTCTTCATCCATTAATCTTTAGATGGGCATTTAGGTTAATTCCGTATCTTGGCTATTATGAATAGTACTGCAATAAACATGGGTGTGCAGAAGTTTCTTCAACATACTGATGTCATTCCCTTTGGATATATACTCAGTAATGGGATTGCTGCATCAAATGGTAGTCCTGTTTTCAGTTTTTAGGGGAACCTCCATTCTGTTTTCCCTAACAGTGACTAATTTATGTTCCCACCAACAGTGTATAAGGGTTCCCTTTTCTCTGCACCCTGGCCAGCATTAGTTATTTTTTTTCTTAACTAAAGTGAAAACTCATTGTAATTTTGATTGCTTTTCCCTGATGATTAGTGATGTCGCGCATTTTTTTCATATGTTTATTGGGTATTTGCATGTCTTCTTTTGAGAAATGTCACTTCAGGTCTATTTCACTTCAGGTCACTATTGCTCCTTTTAAGTCAGATTATTTATATTTTTGCTATTGAGTTGTTTGAGTTCCTTGTATATCCTGAATATTAACGCCTTATCTGATGTACAGTTTACAAATAGTTTCTCCAATTCTGTAGGCTGTCTGTTCACTTTATTGATTGTTTCCTTTGACATAACAGAGCTTTTTAGTTTGATGTAATTCCATCTGTCTGTTTTTGCTTTTGTTGCCTGAGCTTTTGGGGTCTTATTCAAAACATCTTTGCTCAGTCCAATTTTATAAAACTTTTGTCTTATGTTTTCTTCTAGTAGTTTCATATTTTTGGGTTTTACATTTAAGTCCTTAATTCATTTATAGTTGATATTTGTAATATATGGGGAGAGATAGAAGTCTAGTTTCATTCTTTTTTGTGTGGTTATCTAATTTTCTCAGCACCATTTATTGAAGAGACTGTACTTTTCCCAGTGTGTGTTCTTGGAGCCTTTGTCAAAAATCAGTTGCTATAAATGCATGGATTAATTTTGGGGTTCTCTATTATGTTCCATTTGTATATGTATCTGTTTTTATGCCACTACCATGCTGTTTGGGTTACCATAGCTTTGTTGTGTATTTTGAGGTCAAGCAGTGTGATGCCTCCAGCTGTGTTTGTTTTAGGTATCCAGGGTCTTTTGCCTTTCCATATGAATTTAAAATGTTTTTTCTGTTTCTGTGAAGAATGCCATTGATATTTGGATAGGGATTGCATTGAATCTGTAAATCACTTTGGGTATTATGGATGTTTAAACAGTATTCTTCCAATCCATGAACATGGAATATCATTCCATTTATTTGTGTCCTCTTCCATTTTTTCATCAGTGTTTTATAGTTTTCATTGTAGAGGTCTTTTACCTCCTTGGTTAAGTATATTATTAGGTTTTTTTTTTCACAGCTGTCTTGTAAATGAAATTGCTTTCTTAATTTCTTCTTCAGATTGTTTGCTATTGGCGTATGGAAATGCTACTGATTTTTGTATGTTGATTTTGTATCTACAGCTTGACCAAATTCATTAATAGATGCTGAAAAAGCATTCCATAAAATTCAACATCCCTTCATGATAAAACTCAACAAGCTAAATATGGAAGGAATATAATACAGTAAAGACCATCTGTGTCAAACCCATAGCATCATACTTAATGAGAAAAAATTGAAAGTTTTTCCTCCAAGGTTTGGAACAAGACAAGGATGCCTGTTTTCACCACTTTTATTCAACACATCACACTAGAAGTTCTATTTAGAGCAATAAGACAAGAGAAAGAAGTAAAAGGCATCTAAATGGGAAAGGAGGAAGTCAGATTGTCCCCATTTGCACATAGCATGATCATCTATGTAGAAAATCCTCACGACTCCACAAAATAAGTGTTAGAATCATTTGCTCTTTCACTGCAGCTCCTGCCTCACCCAAAAAGCTCTCTTTTCCTCTTCCTTTATCTGTGCTAATTTTGTGTTAAAATTATAACACCTAGACAGGCCACCTGTACAGATGGCTTTCTTTTCAGTTTAACCACGTTCTTGCCTCTAGACATGAGAGTTGAGTGTTTTAAGGATTTTAAATCATGCCAAAGACCTTTCATACATCTACAATTAAAGGTAGGACAAAGGAATTAATTATTTGTGCATATGAAATTTCTTTCATAAAAGAAATCCATGAATGTGTATGCTGTCTCTTATTATTTATGTGTATTTATAACATCATATTTCAAGAAGAAAATATCAATTTCTAGTTCGTGTTAAGAATTTGCTTAAGAAAAGTAAGTTTTTTTGAAAAAAAATTCAACACTAAGAATGTTCTAAAAGCATATCTGTCAAACCTGGAATTAAGAAAATACTGCTGTCAAATATTTTAAAAACAAGGAAACAAAAAATCCTAACAAACATCTAATTCCTCTATGCCAAGACTTTGGAAAGGTGCTATTCAGTAACTCACTTAGTCCTCAGAACAACCTTATCATACAGAAATTGTCATCTGAATTTTACAGATTAGGAAATGAAGCTCAGAGAGGTATGCGTTTCTCTCATCATATGACCTCCTTTTGACACTAAGAGCCAGCACAGGAAAGTAAAGCAGTGCTTCTCACACTTAATTCTGCATAGGAATTGCCTGGGGATCTTATTAAAATACAGATTTTGATTGAGTAAGTCTGGGTGGGGTCTGAAATTCTTCATTTCTAACCAGCTCCCAAGTGATACCCAGTCCATGGAAGAACTTTGAGTAGCAAGGTCTTACCTTGTCTCTTTGACATGCTTCTCTCTGCCTTTGCCTTATTTCCCTTTCTACTTCTTGCCTTCATCTAGCTTTAAAAAACTTCCTAACAAGAATGTCTCACAAGCATGAGCCAGTATATTTGTCATTCTCAAAAGGATTTATAGCATTAAATTCATCAGATAACAGGTAATTAATGTAGAATTCCTCTGTGCAATATTCAAAAAAAGAAGAAAGATTTACTTCAAAACTATTGAGTTTTTTTGGGGGGGGCGGGTGATTGTTTAAATTGCTACTTCACCACAGTCTCAGCTTCAGCTGCCTTAAAGTTTCATATAAGTATTGAACAATGTCACATAATTCAGACTTTATTAAACTCTTTGCTGTTATCTAGGGATTGCACATTATTTTTAAAGTGAAAAGAAAGCGAGGAAAAAAAAAGAAGAAAGAACGGCACACCTAGAGCAAATTGAATCTGATTTCTTTTTCCCTTTTCCTGCTCTGTGAGGCAAAGTAAATCATCTAGTGTTCTCTGAGCACCTGCAGTGCATGAGGCCTTGTGTTCTGTGAGGTTGAGCCCTCCTGAAAGCTGTGGTCACAATCCAGGATGGTGGATCCACTCTGTTACCACAATATTTCTGGTCACTTCAGGCCATATTTATGAGTATCCACTCTGCCATGTTACAGCAAGGTGTGTCCACTCTTTCACTGATAAGTGAAGCCCAGGAAGATATTCTGGATTGGCATATATTTGAGAGCAGCCACAAGGAGATTATTTGTATTTATCAGGAGTCAAGTTTTGAGATTGGAATTGTGTGCATACTGGCATCTTTACTGGCATTTTTCTTTTTATATACCTTGATTATGATTTTCCTAAAGTCACCCTTTTTATATTACTACAGTACCATTTACCCATTTGTTTATTTGCAGTTCTTATTCCTTGTCACTTCCCCCTGATTGTTTCATGGGAGCTGATCAATAGAAGACATTCTCCTGGGAAATGTCTGCCCCACCCGCTGCATATGTAGTGAGGAAAGTGTGCATAGTATGTGGGTCAGTTCATTAATGGAGGCACGGGACCTACATGGAATGAGTGTTTGTGTGCTTCACTGTTAGCTCACTTGTATATACCCCTCTCTCCCTCCAGAGGGCTTCAGAGGAGATAGGCAGTGGGAGAGCCTGGGACGAACTAGAAAGCTCACCCAGGCCTTGTCTAAAGGAGGCAGCTGCTGCCTTGGCCCCAGCCTGTTTTTGCCACTATTTTACTGTCATCCAGTTTTTTTTTTTTTTTGAGATGGACTCTCGCTGTCGCCCAGGCTGGAGTTCAGTGGCAGGATCTCGGCTCACTGCAGGCTCCGCCCCCCGGGGTTCACGCCATTCTCCTGCCTCAGCCCCCCGAGTAGCTGGGACTACAGGCGCCCACCACCTCACCGGCTAATTTTTTGTATTTTTAGTAGAGACGGGGTTTCACAGTGTTAGCCAGGATGGTCTCGATCTCCTGACCTCGTGATCCGCCTGCCTCGGCCTCCCAAAGTGCTGGGATTACAGGCGTGAGCCACCGCGCCCGGCCTGTCATCCAGTTTTTAAACAGGAGCTGGAACATCCTGACTCTGTGTATGTGTCGGTGAAATTCCTTAATTTTGAAACATTGGCATCTACTATGCAAGCCAGCCACAAAATCTGGTTGCCAGTTTACTTTCAGTGTGGAAGAGACCTAATGTTCCTTCAGGTATTCAAATTCTATGACATTTATATTTACAAGAAATCTCAAATGTGTGTGTTTTGCTTGCTTGAATGTAGTTCTGCTTTCTTGCATTCTCATATAAGAACATTTTATTTTGATTAGTGCATCATGATTTATAAAATGCTTTTATATTTACCATCTCCTTTAATGTACCTTAACTATTTGAATTTAAGTTTGGGTTATCTTTGTATGTGTATGCCATGCAGAACCTGAAAACTCTCTTACTGAGGATTCGCTTATTTATATTCTTAAAAAATCTGTCTTCTTGCTCTGATTCAATAATTTCCTTTGTTTGATTGACATTTCCCTTCCATTCTTTTGTACTTTTGTGAAAGTCCTTCCATGCTACATTACATAATAGGGAAATGCCAGATGAACACTCATTCCACCTCAGAGTAACACAGTCTCAAATTAGTCATTCAATGGACATATTTTGTTGTCATGGTTGCTGCTGTTGTTCTTTTCTGTTAATAGAGCTGTTTATGTATTGCACATGACTTCTTATCTTTTGGACCAAAACTGATTCTGAGTGTGTTTCCTTTATCAGCAAATTTTTAAAAATAGTGTATGCACTAAATTATCATTTGCAGTATAATATCCCCTCCCCAGTCTCATTATAGGGAAAAAGGTGGAAGCAATTCCCTACATGTTTGTAGTGAAACTATGAGAGATTTTCTTTTTTTATCTATTTTATAACTTTTTTTTTTTTTTTTTTTTTTTTTTTGAGACGGAGTCTTGCTCTGTCACCAGGCTGGAGTGCAGTGGTGCAATCTCGGCTCACTGCAACCTCTGACTCCCTGGTTCAAGCGATTCTCCTGCCTCAGCCTCCTGGGTAGCTGTGATTACAGGCACGCACCACCACGCCCAGCTAATTTTTGTATTTTTAGTAGAGACGGGGTTTCACCATGTTCGCCAGGATGGTCTCGATCTCCAGACCTTGTGTTCTGCCCGCCTCAGCCTCCCAAAGTGTGTTTCATGACTTTTTAAAATCATTTGTATTACCCTTATAATGAAGTAAATATGTTTTGAAGTAATGATGTTCTTTTTTAATTTTTAAGCTCATTAAGTCCTCTCCTTGCTTTCATAAAAGATGAGAAATGAAATCACTTTCCTTCTTCCTATTCTAGTTTTTACATTATAAAAGTTATCATTGCTGTTTTTTACCTGTTTATCTTGAAAAATTTAAAACCCTTAGAAAAATTACACAGATAAAAAAAATACTGACATACTCTTCCCCTTGATTTGCTAGTTGTTAACATTTTATCACGGTTCTTCCTCTCTGTTTCCCTGTGCATATGTTTGTGTGTATGTGTTTGTATATTTGCTGAACCATAAGAGTGACTATGAATTTTAAGAACTCAATTTGAAATAAAAATGTAAGCAATTTTGAAGCTAAAATCTTCAGGAGATAGTGTCTAGTCAATGTCCTTGACAGCTTTTTCTAAAGAGCTGCCTTTCATTTCTGTGTAGTTTTCTTGAGCACCAGTAATAGCGAAGCACATCTACGACATGGTGCTTCTAGAACACAATGCTTCTATTTTAGGAAGGACTTCTCATAATTTTATTATATGTTTGAACTATCAACACAAAATGAGAACATGTTCCTTTAAAATGTCAAATGTTATTAGCTGCACAGTAAGCTCTAATGTAAAAGGAACTAATTTGATTTAATAACTTGAAAAATATTAGAATAATAATCCTTCTATATCTCATCATAGCTGAGTAATTTTAATCCACTGCCACACTGTTCTGGAATAGCCCGTTTGGTTCAGTAGCATTGTGTAGTAATTGACAAGGCAGTCAGATAGTCCAAGTTCAAATATTGGTGCCACTACTTACTGTGTGACCTTGGACAAATTATTTTTATCTTTTTTAAAATTTTAATATCATTCAGCTCAAAATGCCATAGTCAAATTCTTAAATCTGAGATTGTTACCTCATCTACAAATTGGAGATGATAACAGTATACAAGAAAAAGATAGTTATGATGAAGTGATATAATTCATGGTGCATAGTAAACCTTCAGAAGTTATTATGAATATTGTTTTCATTCTTATTCACCATATTGGGGCTTTGGTTATTATTATAACTTCCAGCTTGTCTTCATGACAACAGCTTCCGCACATTCTAGCTTTTCCTACTTATCTCTTCTTGGCACTTGGGTGAGAGGGCCAAAAAATCAGCTTCATTTTATGTGAAACTGGTTAGGACTTATAATCAGAAATGGGCTTCAAATTACTTTCTTCCTGAATTAGACAGCTTCAAGCCTTCATCAAAAGTGCCTCAGTCTGCCCCAGCCAATACATTTTTCTAATCAGTAACATGATTCTGATGTTTCACTGCTCAGAAATCCTCTATCATTCCCATTTCATGCAAAAAAGATCAGATATCCCTAATAATAATGGTTGCTTTTACTTGAAGCACTTAGTTATATGCCAGACATTGTATTACATGCCTTGCATTTAGTATTTTATGTTTCTGTTTAATTTCTCAACAAACCCTGAGGAAAGTATTGTTATCCGTCTCCAATATACGAATAAGGAAACTGAGGCTGTGCTCTATTGAGTGACTTCTTGTTCAAAGTAACATTGTCAGGAAGTGGCAAATGTGGGCACTGAGTCTAGGCCAAACACCTCCAGAGCCTGTTCTGTCAAAGAGTTAAACTGCACCGCCTTTTCAGCCTTGTATTCAGTCTCTTGGTTACCTAGGTGAGAAAGCCTATCCTTCCTTACCTCTCTCTCCTCTAATTTACCACCCACACATCTGTGCTTTAATCTCCCTGAAAATTCTTTGTCCTTTGAAATCTTTTGCTGTTTTTTTCTTGCTGTTCTCTGTCTGGATTATATTTTCCCACACTTCCATTTATATACATTCTAATTATCCTCTGTGATCCTGTTCAGATGCCACGTCCTCTCTGAAGCCTTTCCTGGTTCTATTCACTCGTCCTCCAAAACAGTTGTTCACATTTGTATTAGTAACTTGGGTAATAGTCACTTTTAAAGTCTTGGCATTCCATGCTATTATTAGTTCTTTGAAGGCAGAGACCATATAATTTTTTTTATCTCTGTATCATTAAGCACAAACTATAGTGCTTTGATGATGCTGAAAATTATGGTAATGATTGTTATTATGACAATGATGGTTACTATTTATTAAGTACTTCCTCTGTACCACATAATTTGCTAGGTGCTTTGTATATGTTATCTTGGTTTCACAGACTCCAGGTGACACACTCTTGGGACCTTTGTCTGTGTCACTATAACCTGGGAAGGATAATATTCATGATTTTTATCTAGAGTTCTTAGGAAAGTCTGCAGCCAGGATTCAGTTAGGTCCATCAGATTTTTTTTAATGGTCTTTCCATTAGACCCATTACACTGTACTGTCTATTCATCTTGCAAAAGTTTCACCAGAAATATTTGTAGCATCCTATTTTTGCACCCTAATTGTTTCCATTTCTGATAAATATTTAGGAATCTTATAGGTAAAATTAACAACTGAGTTGCTAAATTTATGAAATTCTTAAACCAATTATCCACAACATTTTGTAGTTTCACTTATTCTTAAATATAAATAATTCTTTTAAATTGCTATAAGATAGCATTTGACAAGTATATTAAATAATACATACTGAAAGACATACTTAGTGGCATTGCAGAATTGTATTCTTCTCAGAAGTTAAAAAAAAAAGTCTTGTAATCTTATTAGGGCATGGAATTTGATTTAAGGTAAGTTAGACTTGGATTCAGTCTAGGTGATTTATAGCTAAAAGCCTTATAAGGATCTGGCTACAACAAAACCTGTATAATTCGGTGCTTTAGCATGGATCTCCAGGCTCTTGTGGGAATGAGTCTCCTGTGTGGATAACCCCTTAGAGTTATGGATAAATAATCCATTGACATAATCAAATAAGATATTCATTTGGGGTTACAAGAAAAGAGATTCCAGTATGAGATAGAACATTGTACAAACTGTCCCCTTTTCTGAATCATTTTAAACTTCACAGTCCTATAATAACCAAGCATTCATACTTCACTTTTAGAGCAGTATAAAATTTGATACTCTAATGGCCTATTGAAATTCTAATCATCTGGGAAAAATGGTAGAAAGAACTGGAGCTTTGGGGTCCTACAGCACTATTATACATTTGTGTGGGCATATTATATCACTTCCCTGAAGTTTGTTGGTTCAGCTGTAAAAAGCAACTTATGATGCCTACTTTGCTTAATTATTGACAACGAGTAATCAGATATGTAAAATTACTAGAATGCAGCCTTGCACTATTGGTATTATTAACAGAAATAAACCTTACTACTTATTAAATTTTGAAATAAACTAGCCAAGGATATTTATCTGCTTTATATAACTCATTTTAATATGATACTGTTTTAAAATTACATTCATTTTAAATAGGTTTTAAATACCTAATACAGTTTGCTGTAAGCCATTTAAAAACCAAAATTTTTCCTTTCAAGAGGAAAAAAACAAAGTCATCCAACAAACAAGTGTTAGGTCAGTGACCACATTTGATTACTGGAAGGGGGAAAATAAAAGGCTTAGGAGTTTACAGATACCTCTGGATTTTTCCCTGCAGTGAGGAGCTGGTTTCACCTGAGGACCTGCTGGAGTGGCTGCGGCCTTTCTGTGCTGATGATGCCTGGCCGGTGCGGCCCCGCATTCACGTGCTGCAGATTTTGGGGCAATCATTTCACCTGACTGAGGAGGACAGCAAGCTCCTCGTGTTCTTTAGAACTGAAGCCGTTCTCAAAGCCTCCTGGCCCCAGAGACAGGTAAGGGAGTGTCTGAATGATTATTTTTCTTACTAACAATAATTAGGCCGGATGCAGTTGCTCACGCCTGTAATCCCAGCATTTTGGGAGGCCAAGGTGGGAGGATCACCTGAGGCCAGGAGTTCAAGACCAGCCTGGCGCCTGGCCAACATGACAAAACCCCATCTCTACTAAACCTACAAAAATTAGCCTGGCATGGTGGCACGGACCTGTAGTCCCAGCTGCTCGGGAAGCTGAGGCAGGAGAATCGCTTAAACTGGGAAGCAGAGATTGCAGTGGGCGAGATGGCACCACTGCACTCCAGCCTGGGTGACAGAGCGAGACTCCATCTCAAAAGAAAAAAACAAAACAAAACAATAATTGGAGGTCAGTTCTTGATTTCTTTAAACAGCTGTCAACTGGATAATCATCTTGGTAATGCAAACTTTCCAGTATATTTATCAATCAGCTATTTAGTAGTTGAATATGTGCAATGAAATTTATTTTTATTTTTCCATATGCTTGAACAGGCATAAAGCATGGTAGATTACACACAGAACACGTGTACATTATTTTTCTCTTAATAGGAGATAGGATGGTTCACAGTATCAGTTAATCATGGTGGCTTACTCTTGCCCAGGAAAAATGCAGATCTGAATGGAAATATAGTAAACAGTTTAGCTAATTTATTTCCTTCGTGCTCTGCCCAGGTACTAAAATGCTGTCCCTTCTCCCTATACTTAGAAGGACATAATGTAACAGAGACACAAGATCTTAGTTTCTCCATACCGTACTTCAAGGCTCACTCACTCCATCTTCTCTCTGGAACCTTCTCTAACCATTGCAAGCTTAATGGAACCTTGAATTCCACATATTTGAGCCTTAATTATTTATAATTATTATCATTATTAATTACTGTTAAAAGTTTTGTTTCTCCACCACCATGAAAACTGAAGCCCTAGAGGATGTATTTACCATCTTTTGACTCTAAGTGTCCTGTGCACATACTCAGAGTTTAAATCCTTATTGATTGAATAAATAAGAATGCTAATTCCTAAATCAAAGAAATATGGTGGCTGTTGAAATTTGGCTTAAATTCTAAGTTGATGCACCCTGAGGCCATAGGGTCCAGGAGTCGGGAACCTTAATCACATGCTTTAGCATGCAGGGTTAGACCATCATGTCAATAATTGTTAGAAACTAGGACTTCCCAGATAATCCCCATTGCAAAAGAGTTTCCTAGAGGTCTAACTCCAACTCATTCTACCATCTAATTTTAAAGCAAGTTTATAATTTATATGGTTATTACTACATCTAAAGAACAATACATTTCTTTTAACAAATGAATCAGATTTTAAGAATATTTTGGGCCCCATCACAGAATATCTTTCTAATTATTATCAGATACAGTCTTATTTCCCTCTGTGAGATGAAGAGGTCAATACTATTGTTTGCTCTTCAGAGTTAGAGAAATTGAGATTCAAAAAAGATAGACCTATCAAAGATTCTCTACTCTTGTCAAATCACTGAAGTGGATTGTAGTTTAAAAGTCATGAATATCAGAATCATACTCTCTCTGAAGCACTGTGACCTTAACATGTTCAGTCTCAACATTTTGCCTTGAATTACTTGAGGAAACCACTTGCAGTGTTTTTTAAAGAGCAGGCTAGGAACACAAAGGCATAGGCCGCAAGCTCTATTCCAGGTATGGGGCATAGAAGTTAGAGATGTGCTTGTTTTCAGCAAACATGAAGGTTCATGTGGCATCCCTGGGGTAAACCCTAAATTAGGTCACATTAGTTTTGCTATGTGGAACTTTAGGTTCTGACTCTGGTCCTGAAGCAAATGAATGTGACTACAGTTATGTACTTTCCTCATTACCTTCACTTTTTAAGTTCTCGACCTCAGTCAGTTTCATCTTCTCGCCAGGATGATGAGGCTGATTTCTCTGGTTAGAGCCTCACTGTATGTTATGTCACATTCCTAATATTCTAAAGATACGAGGAAACAGTGTAGAAGTTGGGAAAAGGGGAAAATGTCCATATTATCTGACATGTTAAAACACAGGAACATACACTTTGAACCCAAGCTCTTCATAAATAATATAAGTATCATTGCTATTTCTTCTTTTAAGCTTTTCTCGATGTTCTAATTAAGAAACAAGTTGTAACTTTTATATGAGTTCAAGGATTTCTGAATATTTTTGAGATTTTAGTTCCTCGATAGCTTAACTTTTTCCAAAAGCAGAACTTAAGGCAACTTGGCTTGTAATTAAGATTTTTTTCTCAAGCACTTTTCTAAACTGACTTGACTTTATTGTTATGAGTGCAAACTATTTTGTCTCATTTGCCAAATCCATGTGTACCTGCGTTTAATCAATATTTCTTCTGAGGTGGTGCAAACTTTTTCAGGCCCTCTAGGAAATCTCTCCCAAGAGTCTCTGAATGACTCTAATACAAGTCGTCTCATATCCCCCTCACTCTTTTTGTTTTCTCTCCTCTCTGCTTTCCCCTTATGTAAGAGCATTTTCCCTGTTCTTGGTAGGTAATGAAATGGATTTGTTGAATATTTGGTGGTACAAATAAGAAAGCCACACTGGCTTACTGATGCTACTCATCTAGAGTCTTCTCCAAGAAGTAAATCAGTGAGTGTCCCCCTCCTCCTTTAGAAATTAAAGATGTCTGTCTGGCATTACTGATTGAAATCTATTTTGAAGGACAGGTGCATTTGATGGGGGAATATGACTTATAATTATAAATAACCTCTTGTTACTTGGTGAGTGAATGCAGAAGTATTGCGTTTAGAATGGAAACACCAACAACTTCTGGAATGTTACAAAACTATGCCCGTAGTTTAAATTGTCTCTTAAATTATTGTTTTTCAAAAATTGTGTTACCTTTCACTGGAGTAGTAGAAAGATCAGGGCACTAGTGGACACATACTTGTGTGTGACCATCCTCTCTCTACCACTAGTTTTAGAATTTGGGGGAAGATTCTTCATCTGTGTGCTTGGCTGCTCGATGTATAAAATGGAAGCTTGAACTAGAGGAGATAGAGGATGTTGTGCTCCCCTCATCATTTCTCTCACACACATTAAACTCCACTCTGCATCTCCATATCCCAAACACCTAGAAGATCCCCAAGCGTTGACTGTGTAAGCTCTCATTTTTTTCATTTTCTCTCTGTCCCCTTCTTCATTCTCAGAGATACTTTGGGTGATATTAAGGATAGAGACAAGTTCTTACAGAGTAAGGATAAGAATAGATAGTGATATTGCAATGTTCAGTTACCAAAAAATGTGTGACTGCTACCTTCACTGTGGCTGCCAACCCTCTTAGGCACACTTTGCATACATCAGAGAGAGACTTAGTATTTAATTATCTTCGAGGTGCCCAAAGTAGTGGCCCCACAAATCGATGTGTTGCTGGGAAACCAGCCAGCTCCTGCAAAATTAAACACAGAGTCTCTGGTTCTCGCTACCTCACTGGTTCTCAGAGAGACAGTAATTTCTAGTTTTCTAATGATTAGTTAACAGAATTAAAAATTCAGAGGCCCTCATTTTTCAAGCCTCACAGTTTGAGAGGCTTTTATTTCCATTCCAGAAATATGCCCCAGCTTGGGGTGGGTGGGAAAAAGAGAGGGACATGGGGACAAGGGGGAGGGGATGAATGTGTTATGTTAATCCTCATAGTACGGTTTATCTGAGTTTTTCAGCTTTTGTAATTTTCTAGCTAACTGGTGCATGAAAAATATAGGGCAAAATATGATTATTTCCTTTAAAAAAATCCCATACCGTATCACCTCAAACTTTTTTCCCATTTTTATGTAAAAAAGAACATGTGGCTTAGTTTTACCTTTTAAAATTTCAGTATGTCTGAATTTGTGGTTGTAGGTGATCACCAAAAGAATTAGTTTAAGACAATTTCTAACCTTATTACAAATGCATGTATTTTGCCTATTTTGAAATGTGCAGGGACATATTAATCCTTCTTTTCAGAAACCAGTTTGACTATATTTCCAAAATATTAGTAAAATATGCCCTTCCCTCTCAGAGCCCAGAGAACAGCCACAAAAGTCCAGTATGCCAAGCTACATTTGGACCCTTACAAGTAATTTACTGTTACCTTAAATGTCTCCAAAGCTAAGACTCACTGTCATGATTTACTTAACCAAATTTAGGATAATATTTGAAGTTAAAAATGTATGTGCACACATCCATATCATATAATATATCCGAGCCATGAAATCACAGATTCCTAGAACTAGAAGCAACTTTCAAAAGCATCTCAGTTCAGCAGTCATATTTTATAGAAAAGGATACAGAAGTCCAGAAAGGAGAACTGCCTTCCTCATATTTTAGCTTAAATGTTTCCTTTTCTAAAGTGACTATACAGCCTAAATTAACCACCTCAGTCACTGTCTATTTTATTGCTGTCTTAATTCTCCACAAATCACTCACCAGTGTCTGCTGACTTTTTCCCGCCTATCCTTATGTTTGTCTGTTTATTATATGAACTCTTTCTTCTTCCATTAGGATATAAATTCCCTGAGAAGAGGGATCTCACAAACACTCAATAAATATTTGTTGAATAAATGAATATCAAATCTTTAAAAATTTGTCCAAGGTCACCCTTAAAATGGCAGGACCAGGACTCCTGACTTTCAGTCTGATGTTCTTGCCCTTAATGATGAAGGATTAGACCATGCCACTTCCCCCTGACATGCAAGCAAAATGATTTGCTTGGAATAATGGGAAGATTTCCTTATAGAGTGGCCTGGTGCTTTTATTTTATTTTTATTAGTTTGCCATAGTTTGCTGACAATGATTTCTGACCAGCCAGTTACTTCTCATGTCACAGCATGTTTGTCCCAATATGAGCAAGAGATTTGAAATGTTAGGATATAGCTCCTTGTGTCTTTTTTCCTAAAATGATTAAAGTTGACAGAACATCCATTTTAATTGGTCCTGCAAATATTTGGAGATGTTGAGAGTTTCTGTTTATGAGCAGTGGGTTCTTTCCTTTAAATATTTGCCCTCTCGCCATTGGCATCACTGGGGGCAAAAGAAGGAACCCTGGAATGTGTGCCATGCGCTAATCTTTAAAACTGTCTTGCAAAGTGCTTACCATCCTCTCTGTTTTAAATGAGGTCACATGACCAATTTAAGGTGATACATGGAACTAAAACCAGTTCTGTCTGATTCTAAAACCTATATTCTTGGCCCTGTACTACACTTCTTCCTATTTTCCAGGGAAATATATGGCACTGATATTTGAATAGCATTTGACTACGTAAAGCATAGTCTTTTCCTCTTCCCACTATGACTTTACGTGGATTATATTTGATTAGAGATGAGAAATCAGGGGTTTGACAGAGAATAGAAGACGTTGCTTCATCTTTTACATTTGTCACTGTCTCAATACATAGTACTATATATGTTAACTGCTGCTTAATTAAAATATTGAAAAATGCCATGCCTAATAACTGTTGTTTGAACAGGGCAATATATGTGGAATATTCACCAAATATTCTTCAAGCATATGTCATTTGACATGCACTGCGCTACACTCTAGGGACAGAAAAATAGACAAGGCAATTGATAGTAAAATGTTTGGACTTTTTGGCCACCAGTCACTAGCTCTGTGAGCTTGGAAAAGTTAGTAAATCTCTCATAACCTCAATTTCGTTGTCTAAAAAATGGAAATAATAATACAATACAATTGTTGTAAGAATTAAATAGGCTAATACCTATAAAGCTCTAATTCTGGTCCCAGTAAATGGACCTAATTGGTGAAGGACCTCTACACCAGTGGAGAACATAGAAGAAGTAGATACCCTAAAGATTTAGAATACTGTATTAGTTCGTTCTCACACTGTTATAAAGAGCTGCCTGCAACTGGGTAGTTTATAAAGGAAAAAGGTTTAATTGACTCACAATTCTGCAGGGCTGGGGAGGCCTCAGGAAACTTATAATCATGGCAGAAGGGGAAGCAAACAGGTCCTTCTTCACATGGCAGCAGGAAAGAGAAGAATGAGAGCTGAGCGAAGGAGGAAGTCTCTATAAAACCATCAGATCTTGTGAAAACTTACTATCATGAGAATAGCATAGGGGAAACTCCCCCCATGCTTCAGTTACCTCCCACCAGTTTCCTCCCACCACACGTGGGGATTATGGGAACTACAATTCAAGATGAGATTTGGGTGGGGACACAGCCAAACATATCAGGCACTGTGATAAAAGTCTGCACAGTACACAGGGGTCAAAGGAGGGCATGCAGCCACTGTGTCTGGAAGCAGTGAGGAAAGGCTCACTGCTCTGAAGAGGTGACACTTAAACTGAGTTCAGCCCAGCTGGTGTATGGTATGAAAACAACAGCCACCAAAAGAAGAAAGTGAAAGGAAGCAGACCAGATCCTGGAGAGCTGCAAGTATCACGCTCAGGTTTGACTTCTGTGCTGCTCAGGCAACACAGAAGGGTGTGGCCAGAGAAGCAACATGAACAGATCTATGTTTAGGGAGAAGCCCTCTGGTCTCTGCATGAACAATGGACTGGAGAGGTCTGGCTGGAGGGATGCCAGTTGGAAGACAAAAGCAGTGGTCTTATTGCCTGTACTGGCCCTAAACTTGGTACTAGCTGCGAACAAACAAGAGGGTAGAAAAGAAAGTGTAAAGTGTTAGTATCTGTGGACTTGGTGTCTGCTTAGATATGGGGGCTTAGAAAAGAGCTTATTTTGCCTCTGATTTTTGCCTAAGTTACAAGGAGGAGGTGGTGCTGCTCAACTTATTAGCACATGCAGGAGGAGAATCCACTTTTGTGGCAAATGACACTAATTTCAGGGAAGTCATTAGTATGTTTTAATTCTGAACATACTATAGTATGTTTTAATTCTGCTTTTTGTAAGGTGGAAGTGGAGATATAGGGAGGCTCTGTTTATCCCCTTCACACAAGCATCCTTTCTTCATGGCCTGAATGTGTCCTAGTTAACAGTGACCACTTCCTAGGAAGTAAACTTGAGTTCAGCAGATGTCACTGGATGAGGTCTGCTCTACCACCATCTCTGGGTACCCTTTTCCCAGGTTCAGGTCAAGTCTCAGTTGGGCTTTGTAATGGGCTAATCATGTCCAAGTGCCTTCTGCTTAGAGGTGTAATGATCTCAGCAGTGATGATCTTTAGTTAACATGTTGCACAACAATATCTTCTCTTCAATCCTCCTACGGATAAGCAAGAAAAACGTTGAAGGAAAAGGAAAAAAAATTGTCATGAAAAATAAAAGTATGTGAATGTTGGGCATTGGTAGAGGAAATAGAATAACTGGAGATAACTTTTCATTTGGAAATTTGAGATTTACAAAAAAGTTGCATAAATTATGCGAAGTATTCTGTGTACTTTTTACTCAGATTCATTAAATATTAACATCTCAGATAACAAAGCTACATTGTTTCAATACTATCATCCAATTTACACATAATTCAAATACTAGTGTCCACATCTAATATAGGTTGCACATTGCATTTCTTTATTTTTTATCTTTTTATTCTTTTAATTTTTGTGGGTACATAGTAGGTGTATATATTTTTGGGTTATGTGAGATATCTTGATACAGGCATGCAGTGCATAAAAATCCCATCAAGATAAATGGGGCATGTATCACCTCAAGCATTTATCCTTTGTGTTACAAACCATCTAAGTTATACTTTTAGAAATTTTTATATGTACAATTAACTTATTTTTTACTATAGTCATCCTGTTGTGTTAGCAAATACTAAGTCTTATTTATTCTTTCTCTTTTTTCTACCTATTAATCATCCACTTCCCCTGTAACCCCCTCACTACCCTTCCCAGCCTCTGATTACCATCCTTCTATTCTCTAGCTGTGTGAGTTCAATACTTTTAATATTTAGCTCCCACAAATAAGTGAAAACATGTGAAGTTTGTCTTTCTGTGCCTGGCTTATTTCACTTAACATTGTGACCTCCAAGTTCCATCTGTGTTGTTGCAAATCTCAGGATCTCATTTTTTTATGGCTGAATAGTACTCCATTGTGTATATGTACCACATTTTCTTTATCCATTCATCTGTTAATGGACACTTAGGTCGCTTCCAAATTTTGGCTGTTGTGAACAGTGTTGCAATAGACATGGGATTGCAGCTATCTCTTTGATACACTAATTTCTTTTCTTTGGGGTATATACCCAACAAAGAGATTGCTGGATCATATGGTAGCTCTATTTTTAGTTTTGTGAGGAACTTCCAAACTGTTCTCCATAGTTTTTGTACTAATTTACATTCCAACCAGTAGTGCATGAGGGTTCCTTTTTCTCCATATTCTTGTCCGCATTGTTTATTGCCTGTCTTTTGGATATGAGCCATTTTAACTGGGGTGAGATGATATCTCATTGTAGTTTTGATTTGCATTTCTCTGATAATCAGTGATGTTGAGCACCTTTTCATGTACCCATTTGCCATTTATATGTCTTCTTTTGAGAAATGTCTATTCAGATTTTCGCCCATTTTTTAACCAGATAATTTTTTTTTCTATAGTTGTTTGAACTCCTTATATATTCTGGTTATTAATCCCTTGTCAGATGGGTAGTTTGCAAATATTTTTTTCCCATTCTGTGGGTTGTCTCTTCACTTTGTTGATTGTTTCCTTTGTTGTGCAGAAGCTTTTAACTTGATGTGATTCCATTTGTCCCTTTTTTGCTTTGGTTGCCTGTGCTTGTGGGGTATTACTCAAGAAATCTTTGCCCAGTCCAGTGTTCTGGAGAGTTTCCTCTATGTTTCCTTTTACTAATTTCATAGTTTGAGGTCTTAGAGTTAAGTCTTTAATCCATTTTGATTTTATTTTTATATATGGTGAGAGATAGAGGTCTAGTTTTATTCTTTTGCATATGGATATCCAGTTTTCCTAGCACCACTTATTGAAGAGGCTGTCCTTTATCCAATGTATGTTCTTGGCACCTTTGTCAAAAATGGGTTTACTGTAGATGCTTTAATTTATCTCTGGGTTCTCTATTCTGTTCCACTGATGTTTGTGTCTCTTTTGATATTACTACCCTGCTATTTTGGTTACTATAGCTCCATAGTATAATATGAAGTCAGGTAATATGATTCCTCCAGTTTTGTTGTTTTTGGTCATCAGAGCTTTGGCTATTCTGGGTCTTTGTAACTTCATATAAAGTTTAGGATTGTTTTTTCTATTCCTTTAAAGAATGTCATTGACATTTTGAGAGGAATTGCATTAAATCTGTACGTTGCTTTGGGTAGTAGGAACATTTTAACAGTATTGATTTATCAATGATACTGGCCTGTAGTTTTATTTTTTTAATGTGTCTTTGTCTGGGTTTAGTATCAGGGTAATACTGGCCTTGTAGAATTAGTTTGGAAGCATTTCCTCCTCCTGTATTGTTTGGAATAGTTGGAATAGGATTGGTATTATTCCTCTTTAAATATTTGGTAGTAGAATTCTACAGTGAAGCTATCCGGTCCCAGATTTTTCTTTACTGGGAGACTTCTGTCTCATTACTTGTTATTGGTCTGTTCAGGTTTTAGATTTCTTCATGGTTCACTCTTGGTAGGTTGCATGTGTCTAGGAATTTATCCATTTCCTCTAGATTTTCCAACTTACGGGCATATAGTTGCTCATAGTAGCCACTAATGGTCCTTTGAGTTTCTGCAGTATTGGTTGAAATGTCTCCTTTTTCATCTTTGGTTTTATTTGGGTTTTCTCTCACTTTTTGTTTTTAAGTTAATCTGTCTAAAGATTTGTCAGTTTTATCTTTAAAAAAAACCCAATGATTTGTTTTAGTGATCTTTCATATTGTTTTCTTCATTTCCAGTTCATTTATTTTGCTCTGATCTTCATTATATCTTTTTTCCTACTAATTTTATATTTGATTTGTTCTTGCTTTTCTAGCTCTTTAAGATGCACTGTTAGGTTATTTGAGGTTTTTCTTTTCCTTTTTTGATGTAGCCGCTTATAGCTATAAACTTCTTTCCGAGTCCTGCTTTTACAGTAACCTATAGGTTTTGGTATGTTATGTTTCCATTATCATTTGTTTCAAGAAATTTTTCAGTTTCCTTCTTCATTTCTTCATTGGGCCACTGCTTGATAATATTTCCATTTTTTTAATGTTTTAAGACTTGTTTTGTGACCTATAATATAGTCTGTCCTTGAGAATGATCCATGTGCTGAGGAAAAGAAGTATATTCTCCAGCTGTTGGGGGAAATATTCTGTAAATATCTATTTGATCCATTTGATCCATAGTACCGATTAAGTCCAATGTTTCTTTGTTGATTTTCTGTCTGGTTAATCTGTCCGATGCTGAAAGTCGGGTGTTGAAGTCTCCAGCTATTATTGTACTGGGGCCTGATATGGTTTGGCTGTGTCCCCAACCAAATCTCATCTTGAATTGTAGTGCCCATAATTCCCACATGTTGTGGGAGGGACCCAGTGGAAGATAATTGAATCACGGGGGCACTTTCCCTCATACTGTTCTCATGGTAGTGAATAAATCTCACAAGATCTGGTGTTTTTATAAGGGGTTTCCCCTTCCACTTGGTTTTTCCTTCTCTCTTGCCTGCCGCCATGTAAGACATGCCTTTTGCCTTCCACTATGATTATGAGGCCTTCCCAGCCACGTGGAACTGAGTCCATTAAACCTCTTTTTCATTATAAATTATTCAGTCATGGGTATGTCTTTATCAGCAGAGTGAAAATGGACTAATACAGGGCCTATCTCTTTCTTTAGCTCTAATAATATTTGCTTTATATATCTGGGTGCTCAAGCATTGGGTGCATATATATTTACAACTGTTATATCCTCTTGCTGAATTGACCCTTTTATCATTATATAGTGACCTTCTTTGTTTCTTCTTATAGTTTTTGTCTTGAAATCAATTTTGTCTTAGTTACTATATTAGTCCATTTTCACACTGCTGTAAAGAACTACCTGAGACTGGGTAATTTATAAAGAAAAGAGGTTTAATTAACTCACAGTTCTGCATCGCTGGGGAGGCCCCAGGAAACTTACAACCATGACAGCAAATGAAGAGCAAGCACCTTCTTCAAAAGGTGGCAGGAGAGAAAAGGGGGGAAGCACCAGACACTTATCAAACAACCGGATCTCATGAGAACTCTATCACAAGAACAGCAAGGTAGAATTCCACCCCCATGATTCAATCACCTCCCACCAAGCCACTCTTCCAACACATGGGGATTACAATTTGAGTTGCAGTTTGGGTGGGGACACAGAGCCAAAGCATATAATTCCATCCCAGCCCTTCCCAAATCTCTCTCTTTTTTTTTTTTTTTAAGATAGAGTCTCGCTCTGTCACCCAGGCTGGAGTGCAGTGGCGCGATCTCGGCTCACTGCAAGCTCCGCCTCCCGGGTTCACGCCATTCTCCTGCCTCAGCCTCTCCAAGTAGCTGGGACTACAGGCGCCCGCCACCACGCCTGGCTAATTTTTTTGTATTTTTAGTAGAGATGGGGTTTCACCGTGTGATCCACCCTCGGCCTCCAAATTGCTGGATTACAACATGACCACCACCCCCGGCCCCAAACTCTTATCCCTTACACTTATTCGAGTGCTATTTCTTTTGCAGCAACAAAACTTCATTTATAACAAAGTGTTGGTTTTGTTTGTTTGTTTGTTTTGTTTTTTGAGATGGAGTCTCGCTCTGTCGCCCAAGCTGGAGTGCAGTGGCGCAATCTTGGCTCACTGCAAGCTCCGCCTCCCGGGTTCACGCCATTCTCCTGCCTCAGCCTCTCCGAGTAGCTGGGACTACAGGCGCCCGCCACCACGCCCGGCTAATTTTTTTTTTGTATTTTTAGTAGAGACGGGGTTTCATCGTGGTCTCGATCTCCTGACCTCGTGATCCGCCCACCTCGGCCTCCCAAAGTGCTGGGATTACAAGCGTGAGCCACCGTGCCCGGCGTCCCCCAAAGTCTTAACTCATTCTAGCCTTAACTGAAAAGCACAAGCCCAGAGTCTCAATGAGACTGAGACAAGACAAGTTGTTTTCACTTACGAGCCTGTAAAATCACAAACAAATTAGTTACTTCCAAGATACAATGGGAGTATAGACATTGGGTAAATGCCCTCATTCCAAAGGGGAGAAATTGACCAAAACAAAGGAGCTATAGGCCCCATGCAAGTTTGAAACCCAACAGGGCAGTCATTAAATTTTAAAGCTCCAAAATCATCTTCTTTGACTCCATGTCTCATATCCAGGGCTCGGTCACGCAAGATGTGGGCTCCCAAGCCATGGGCAGCTCTGCTTCTGTGGCTCTGCAGGGTACAGCCTCCATGACTGCTTTCTCAGGCTGGTGTTGATTGCCTGTGGCTTTTTCAGGTGCGCAGTGCAAGCTGTAGATGAATCTACCATTCTGGGGTCTGGAGTATGGTGACCCTCTTTTCAAAGCTCCACTAGAGGCAGTGCCCCAGTCGGGACTCTGCGTGGGGGCTCCAACCCCACATTTCCCCTCTGCATTGCCCTAGTAGAGGTTCTCCATGAGAGCTGCAGCCCTATAGCAGACTTTTTCCTGGACCTCCAGGCATTTCCATACATCCTCTGAAATCTAGGTAAAGGCTCCCAAAACTCAACTTGTGTCTTCTATACACTTGCAGGCCCAGCATCATGTAGAAGCCACCAAGCCTTGGGGCTTGGCTTGCACTCTCTGAAGCAATGGCCTGAGCTCTACGTTTGCCCCTTTTAGCCACAGCTGGAGCTGGAGTGGCTGGAATGCAGGGCACCATGTCCAAGGCTGCATAGAGCAGTGGGGCCCTGGGCCTGGCCCATGGAACCATTTTTCCCTCCTAGGGCCTCTGGGCCTGTGATTGGAGGGGCTCCCATGAAGATCTCTGATATGCCTGGAGACATTTTCCCCATTGTCTTGGCTATTAATATTTGACTTCTCTTTACTTATGCAAGTTTCTGCAGCTGGCTTGAATTTCTCCTCAGATAGTGGTTTTTTTTTTTTTTTCTACCACATGGTCAGGCTGCAAATTTTCCAAACTTTTGTGCTCTGTTTCCGTTTTAAACGTCAGTTCCAATATCAGACCATCTCTGTCTTTATGCATATGAGTGTACACTTTCAGAAAAAACCGGGTCACATCTTGGATGGACCCTTACTGCTTCTAAATTTCTGCCAGATTCCCTAAATTATCTTTTTCAAGTTCAGAGTTCCACAGATCTCTAAAGCATAGCAAGAGTGACCTTTATTCCAGTTCCCAATAACTTCGTCATCTCCATCTGAGACCACCTCAGCCTGGATTTCATTGTCCATATCACTATCAGCATTTTGGTCAAAACCTTTAAAGTCTCTAGGAAGTTTCCTACTTCCCATATCTTCCTGTTTTCTTCTGAACCCAAACTGTTCCAACCTCTACCCATTACCCAGTTCCAGTGGTGCTTCCACATTTTCAGGTATCTTTATATCAGTGCCCCACTATCTCAGTACTGATTTTCTATATTAGTCCTTTTTCACACTGCTATAAAGACCTACCTGAGACTGGGTAATTTATAAAGAAAAGAAGTTTAATTGATTCACAGTTCTA
Organism: Hylobates moloch; assembly: GCF_009828535.3. NCBI lineage: Eukaryota > Metazoa > Chordata > Mammalia > Primates > Hylobatidae > Hylobates > Hylobates moloch. The sequence goes on along the minus strand of NW_026652288.1, from coordinate 14,766,437 downwards.
CGTGGCTGAAACTTATAATCATGACAGAAGGTAAAGGAGAAGCAAGATCTTCAGAAGGCAGCAGGAGAGAGAGGGGGTGGAAGGTGCCAGACACTTATCAAACAACCAGATCCCGTGAGAACTCTATGACAAGAACAGCAAAGGGGAAGTCCACCCCCATGACTCAGCCACCTCCCACCAGGCCATTCCCCAAAATGTGGGGATTATAATTCAAGATGTGATTTGAGTGGGGACACAGAGCCAGTCCAACTCCTGCTGTTTCCTGGTTTCCATTGACATGGAATATCTCTTTTTTCCCCCCCTTTTGAGCGTATGTTGTCTTTATAGGTGAAGCATGTTTCTGGCAACAGATCATTGGGTCTTGTTTTTTTTTAATTTATTCAACCACTCTGTCTTTTGATTGGCGAATTTAGTCCATTTCATTCAAGGTTATTATTGATAAGTAAGGACTTACTCCTGCTGTTTTGTTGTTGTTGTTGTTGTTTGTTTTGTTTTGTTGTCTTCTCTTCCTTCTTTTCTTCTTTCCTGTCTTCCTTTTAGTGAAGGTGATTTTCCCTTGTGGTATGATTTGATTTCTTGCATTTTATTTTTGTGTGTCTGTTGTATGTTTTTTGATTTGAGGTTATCCGTGCATCTTACAAATACTGTGTTATAACTCATTGTTTTAAGCTTATAATAAGTTAACATTGTTTGCATAAACAAAGAAACAAGCAAAATGAAAATTAATAAAAACTCTACAGCTTAACTTCATTCCCTGGCTTTTTAACTTATTGTTTTATTCTATTTATATCTTACTCTGTAATTTCATATTGCTATTTCTTTTTTTAATTTTTAAATTTTTTTTATTTTTTATTACTATAGTTTAAGTTCTAGGATACATATGCACAATGTGCAGGTTTGTTTCATATGTATACCTGTGCCATGTTGGTGTGCTGCACCTGTTAGCTCATCATTTACATTAGGTATATCTCCTAATGCAATCCCTCCCCCTTCCCCCAACCCCATGACAGGCCCCAGTGTATGATGTTCCCCACCCTGTGTCCAAGTGTTCTCATTGTTCAATTCCCACCTATGAGTGAGAACATGCGGTGTTTGGTTTTCTGTCCTTGCGATAGTTTCCTCAGAATGATAGTTTCTAGCTTTATCCATGTCCCTACAAAGGACATGAACTCATCCTTTTTTATGGCTGCATAGTATTCCGTGGTGTATATGTGCCACATTTTCTTAACCCAGTCTATCATTGGTAGACATTTGGATTAGTTCCTAGTCTTTGCTATTGTGAATAGTGCCGCAAAAACATACGTGTCGTGTGTCTTTACAGCAGCATGATTTATAACTCTTTATTGCTACTTCTAATGTCAGCCCAGTCCCACAGAGTTTATTCTAGCCTTCTCCCTTTTCTTATTTGTAAACTCCTCTCTCTGTCAATAAGAAACTTGGGTTCATTATTCATAATGTATTTATATATTTGCTCAATCCTGGAGTACATATAAATTTTGAAATTACCGGGTAGAATACAATATTTTTGAGAGCTCTTTTTATCTTTGGACTTCAAGTAAGAGTACTAATACTTCTTTCCTTTTCCTTTTTCGTTTTCTTTTTTTCTTTTTTGAAAGGGTCTCACCCTGTTGTCCAGGCTGGAGTGCAGTTGACCAAATGTGGCTCGCTGCAGCCCCATCCTCCTGGCTCAAGGATCCTCTTACCTGAGCCTTCCAAGTCACTGGGACCACAGGCATGCACCACTATGCCTGGCTAACTGTATATTTTTTGTAGAGATGGGGTCTCACTATGTTGCCCAGGCTGGACTCAAACTCCTGGGTTCAAGCAGTCCTGCTGCCCCAACCTCCCAAAGTGCTGGATGCATTATAGACATGAGCCACTGCACCTGGCTTATCTGGTTTATGTTTTTCAAAGTCACTGAATTCCCTCCTCCTCCCTGCTCTCTCACACACACACACACACACACACACACACACACACACACACACACATGCCACCTTCAGTATGATTATCTTATTCACTTATTAGTACAGTTAGGTTCATTTTTTTTCTTTTTACATGTTTTGCCCTATTACTGATTTCAGGTATTCTTTTTTGAATATGTGAAATATTAACATGGAATATGAGATCATTCTCTGGGATTTAGTGCTTTTTTCCATTTTCCTTATGGTATTTTGAAGTTTGGACATGCTTGGTCTATAATTGTGCTGAATGTGTGGGTTTTGTGTAGTTTTATTTGTTCTTGTTGTTCTATTTTATATTTGGAGAAAATATAGGTAGACATAATTCATTGGTTGCCAGTTTCTTCTGTTACCCTAAAGTCTCCCTGTATAATTTCTAACTGGAATAAAACTTAGAGTCAAAATTAAAACTCTAGAAGTAACAACAGAAATCTCTTTTCCCTTAAGCTGTGAAGATGCTGCATGCTCCATGTTTTGAGGGCCTTCCATGGACTTAACATTAGGCTTCATATATGTATCATTTCATCTAAACGTTGTAATAGCCCTGTAACATAGGTGATCTCATCACTCCATTCATCACATAAGGAAATAGACTCAAAGTGGTTAAGAAATTTGTGTAATATCTCAGTGCTAAAATATGGCAGAATGATATATAACTATGAACTATTCATACTCGTAGCTACCATAGACGCTCAGTGTTAACTCAGTGTTAGATACATATAAAGGTGTATGTGTATGTCTGTATGGTATGTCATGTGTTATGCTATATTATTATTCTCAAAGTAATCTGATATTGCTAGTTAGGTATTATTACCTTATTTTTACATATGAAAGCACTGAGATTAAGAGAGATATTTTTATGTGATTACACAGCTATTAAGTGACAGGGCCAATATTCAAATCTGAGTCTGAATAATACACTACAGTGAAAAAATTTTCAGCTGTATGAATTATTTGATTAAAACTTCATCAAATTTAACTCAAAGCAAAGTATGGCCTTAGTTTCAATAGCAGCTGTTTAAAATAAACACACATGGCCAGGTGCAGCGGCTTACGCCTGTAATCCCAGCACTTTGGGAGGCTGAGGCAAGCGGATCACCTGAGGTTAGGAGTTTGAGAGCAGCCTGACCAACATGGAGAAACGTGTCTCTACTAAAAATGCAAAATTAGCCCAGCGTGGTAACAGGTGCCTGTAATCCCAGCTACTCGGGAGGCTGAGGCAGGAGAATCACTTAAACCTGGGAGGCAGAGGTTGCAGTGAGCCAAGATCATGCCATTGCACTCCAGCCTGGGCAACAAGAGCAAAACTCCATCTCTAAATAAATAAATAAATAAACAAACAAACACATGTATTTATAGGGGGTCACATGGCACGATATGATTATTTGTCCTAGAGAAAAAATTTATAAGGCAAAATCTTTCCTCTTCTTATTTTAACACAAAATATTTCCCCTTATATGTTTTTAAGTGTTTCATAAACTATATTTAGTCATGTAAAAATATGTATTATGTATTGAAGTGTTAGCAGCACTTATGGGGAGTGATTACGGCATGTTTTATTGTGTAATTTCTATGTTTACAGGTATAATAAAATAAGGGTGCTCTAAAGCGTGGTTCTGAATTGCAGTTGTTGGCCTCTTATGTGTTTAGATATGTTTCTGTACCCATGGATGTGTAGGCTGCTTGGGAGCCTACATTCCTGTTCTTTCATTGGGTTTCTCCCCATCCCAAGGGTGTGTTTGCAGTGCCCTAGGAGAGACTTTCTGTGGCAGCTGAAAACCATTTATTCTTAAGCAGTTTATAAACATGCACTCATTTTCTTACTCTGCCTTTGAAGAGAAGCACAGCTAAAAGTTTTTGCTGATCACCAGACCTAGAACCAAAAGTGGGAAAGAGTTCAATCTCTCATCTCTTTCTTCCTGGTCAGGACACCCTTTCTGTGCAGGAGATCTTCTCACCCTTGCATGAGCTAGGGAAAATTGTTTGAACCTTCAGACTGTCTCAGCAAAACATTTTGCCTTATATGAGCTGTGCAAGGTCAAGTATTTAGAAAATTGTTGCCATATCTGCATCTGTTTTTTAGTTCCATAGAAAAGGGAGAATAAGCAGAAAATAGCACCCTTACTTTTAATGTTTAAACTTTAGTTATTTTCCATACTTTGATGTTTTCTATTTAATAAAATCCAAAAATATCCAGAAATGGACAAAAATAGACTATATTATATTTGTATTTTCTTATCTAATAGCAATAATTCAGACTATAATTAATAAAAATAACTAATAGTCATAATATTGTTTATTAAATACTTGCTGTGCCAAGCAGTGGTCTAAGAACTGCTTAGATTGGTGGAGAATGTTCGTAGTCAACAGCTTATGACTGGTTTTGGTCTTCTCAAAATTCCCTTCCACAGAGATATTAGTTCAATCCAGTAGACACAACAGGCAGTATTGGCCACCTGAAACCTTATCAAAGAAGTGGCTTTAACAGGCAGAGGTCTGGTATTGCTAGAGGTTAACTCTGTCACCTTTTGATATTTCTGTATATCTGTTGAAGTTGAGGATTTTTGTTCGTTCTGTTTTTTGAAGCCCTGCATACGACATCTCAGTATGACTTTATTGTGTTCATGAACGGTATTGCACAGTTATTTTGCAACTTCAAATCAAGTTTCATTATATGAGTCTCTTAGGAGCAGGCTAACAGCTTACCAATTCTTATGGAAGGTAAGAGTATGGTGATTACTATTCTGTGAGTTACCTGGAGTAATAAAATAGTAGTAAAAAACATTTTTTTAAAAAGAATATGGTGGTTACTGTCACTACTGCCAGGAATAATCCTCTTCATGTTTGTAAATCTTCTATTTATAAAATACTTCTAAATGTATTAATAACTACATCATATTTGTAAATTTCTAAAGCTAAAATAAGCAACTGTCAATACCTATAGGAAGATGCATATTTCAGAAGTACCTTAATTTAAGATATTTGTGTTCACTTCCAGAAGCCATAGAGAAATTTGAGGTTAAGACTGTCTTCTACTGATAATAGGTGACTTAGTTCACTTTTTCAAGGACAGTGACTCTGTGTCTGATAAGAAGGCTGCAGTTACATGACAAATTGACGTACACAACAGGGGCTAAAGTCACCTAATTCAATGAGGAGAGAAACAGTGCTTTCAGAGACAAAACGGAAAAAAATATTCTTATGTTTGAGTCACATTTGAATTTTGTTCTCTAAAATCCTAGGATGTTTTGTTAGTTGTGTCAGTATGAAATAATCACTAACTATTACAGGTGCCTGTAAACTATTTGACATTTTCACCTCCAGGATTTCGTTTGACACTCACTGTGGAAGGGATGAGGATGTTAAAAGAGGTATATGTTACTTTTTTGTTCACTGGGGAAAAGGATAAAGTAAAAGAAAATGTAGTAAAAAAAATAGCAGTTTATTTTGTTTATTTTCACTAAGCTGTGGAAGGCATGCTTAAGAGTCATTTGAAATACCATATTTATTATACAAGTAAATGAGATTTTAAAAAGAGATGAAAATCAACCTACAATTTTATTTTCCTAAAACAGACATATTTGTCTGTCTTCTTTTCCTGTCCTATCTAGTCTATAGACATAATTCTTAGTAGAAGTAATCATAACAAATATCCAGCTTTTGGCCAGGCACAGTGGCTCATGCTTATAATCCCAGAACTCTGGGAGACCAAGGCAGAAGGATTACTTGATCCCAGGAGTTCAAGACCAGCCTGAGCAACATAGGGAGACCCCATCTCTACAATAAAAAAATTAGCCGGGCATGGTCACATGTGCCTGTGGTCTCAACCGCTTAGGAGGCTGAGGTGGGAGGGTCACTTGAGCCCGGGAGGTTCAGGCTACAGTGAGCCCTGATTCATGCCACAGCACTCCAGCCTGGGTAACGGAGTAAGACCCCATCTCAAAAAAAAAAAAAAAAAAAAAAAATTCCAGCTTTCTGTTTTCAATGTTTGGCACATTATGTGGATGATAATGTAAGTAATACCTATCATTTCCTGTGTGCCTACTATGCACCAATCTTTGCCAGCTACTTTATTCCCATTATCTTATTTAATATTCGCAATCATCATATAAGTATTTGTTATCTCTGTCCTATGGAAGAGGAAAAATCAAGTCTCAAAAAGGTCAGTAATGTCTCCAAAATAAACATTTTTCTGTATTGTCATCACTGTTTGAAAGCCATGTATTAATCAAATTTACCTATTATCATTTATAATTCCTGTAGTGAGATACGTTAAGCATTTGATAACTACCTGTAATTTTCACATTAAAATATATTCTATAGTAATTTCCCATTGTAATTGTCTGGAGACTTAATGAGTTCTCTGTACTCCTCATGCATTTATGAAATATATTTAGATGCTTGGAACATATATATTTTATAGGTACTATCTTACTTTCCAGCAAAGAGAGAATTTGATTCTTTTCTAGGTCCACATCCATGCTAAGCCACGTGCCTTATTTTCAAGTATTTTGGAGAATTCAAATTTCTGTAATATTCATACTAATCACATGTTCTTACAATTTCAGTAAGCCTCTGAGACCTATTTATTTCATCTTTTGTGATTTGTGATCTTAGGGCAATATTTCCTTCTCTAATTTTTTTCAGATAATTTGTTAGATTTATGACATAGTTGTTTCTTCAACTTAAGGTTAATTTTTCTAACTCTTTTTTTTTTTTTTTTTTTGAGATGGAGTCTTACTCTGTCGCCCAGGCTGGAGTGCCGTGGCACAATCTTGGCTCGCTGCAAGCTCCGCCTCCCAGGTTCATGCCATTCTCCTGCCTCAGCCTCCCGAGTAGCTGGGACTGCAGTCACCTGCCACCACGCCCGGCTAATTTTTTTGTATTTTTAGTAGAGACGGGGTTTCACCATGTTAACCAGGATGGTCTCGATCTCCTGACCTCATGATCCACCTGCCTCGGCCTCCCAAAGTGCTGGGATTACAGGCGTGAGCCACTGAGCCCGGCCAATTTTTCTAACTCTTAATGAGCAATATTAGCTATCGTATGCACATGCATTGGGCAAAAGATATCTTTCAGAAAATAAGTAGATAACATTATCATTTGTATTGTGCTATTTTGCAAGAAATGTATATTGATCATTTGTTTTGCTCCATATTCCCTGCTGACCACTAGGATTTAATTATAGCTAAAACTGAGGAACTGGCATCAATATTTTCAACCCTTGGAACATACACAGTGTTCCCAAGCGTGTAGTTGTCCTCATGTTGTGGCCACAGCACACTTTATTTACCGCTTCAACCACAGTTTACCTTCATGAGCCACAAACTACTACTCAGCATCCCTCTATTGACTCCCCTCATCTCTACCCAGTCTTCTCTTTTTTCCCTTACCTCTGCATGTCCAAATGCTACTCTTCCTTCAAATCCTTTCTCGTGTGCCACCTTGTCCCCTTCCTGATCTCAAGTTAACTTCTCTCTTCTTATAGCACTATAAACTATATGTCTCTTAAGACCTTTATCAGATTGAATGTGTTACAGTAAAAGCCTTCTAACTACCACCTGAATCAGGTACTTGTGTATTAAAGTGGAGATCATAAAATATGATATATGCATACCTTAAACATTTGTGTGAAACTAAATATATAAATGAGCATTCATTTGCCAAATATTTACTGGAGAGCTAAGGCCTTTTCTTAAATATCCAAGTTAACTATGCTTGCAGAGCAACTGACACTTTCTTCCTGTGGTTTATATGACCATCTAAATGAAGAGAATAAAAATGTCTACTTTGTGTATGTTCATTTTTATATGTCTCACAGCATATGAAGACAACTGATTTGCCCAGACTGCCAATGTCCATAATCTACTTCTCATGGAAAAAGACCCTCCCTTTGAATCATATCTGCATTTGCATAATCATATGCAAAACAGTTTGCAGTTTCAGCAAAACTAAAAGGGAACATGGAGAGCATTTGACTTTTTGATTCCAGAAGCTGAGTTGAATTGAGAGGGATGTTTGAGATGGGGGTAATTCAAATGGTTGTAGGCAGAGGAACACATTAAGTCCTTAATATCAAAGTAGGTCAACATAGGCAAATGGACAAGTTACAGATTAGGAACATAGTAATGGGAGGAAGTACCATTACAAGGAGTAGATTGGGGCAAGATGTTTAGAACTGAAGCTGAGTAACAAGAGAGAGCTAGAATTTCCCTTTCCGTGGTGTGTGGCATGAGACAGAGAACTCCTCGTAGGACTGGAAGACATAACCTTATCATTAGTTGAGGATCATCTGTCTATCTAATTTCTCAGGCGCTGTCTTGCTTAATTCTCACAAATTGAATGGTCATCTTTCCGGTCACTGTATCTCTAGTACAAAAAGTAGATGCTCAGTTAGTATTTGTGAAATTGAATGAATATAACCCTGTGAAGTAGATGTCATCAGCACATCTTACAGATAAAGAAACTCAGACATAGGCTAGGCTGTTTGCACCAGGTTACCTAGGAATTATAATAAGTGGCAAGGGGTAGTGAGCCGATGAGGGTTGGAATGAAAAACTAGGATTGTATGATTTTTGCTATGCAAAATATATGTTTATACTTTCCTTTGTCACTGAGGAAGCCTCTGTACAGTCCCACCTAATAGCCACTAAATTGTGAGGGTTCTTAATACAGCTTTGAGACCTGTTTATAACACTGTTGACTACAATTCAAACTTAGTTTGCTTTCTACTCCACCCCTAAGATATCAGCAAGCTTTCTTAATTTTATCTTTAAGTTGAGGTCAGGGAATGGATCCTTAGTGGTCAGTAGATTTGGAAAAGTCCTGTTTTTTATTTCATTTTGTTTGGTGTTATATCTTTGTTTCGTTTTTGCCATAATTGATCATTTATAAAGTGATTTTATGGTTTAATAAAGGAAGGATAAGTCACCAAATACAGACCCATCTGTTAAACAGGCATGCCAGTTTCCTGTGGTTCTTGTGTATGTTTCTTTCTTTAAACGAACAAACAGAAACCTCCAATTATGAAAACAATGCATGTTAAACCAAGAAAAGTACCAAAAGGCAGATAGAAGTGATAATCACCAACAGATCTGTCATCCAAATGTAAATATTTTATTAAATATATATGTAGCCATTTTTCTGCTGCATGCTTTGTACAAATTATGTCACATCATGTATAGGGATTTTTCCCCTCAAATTGTATCCTCCTTATTCATCTTTATTTTTACATCATGATATAGTTTGTTTTCTGCATTCTGTTTGTATAAGCATTTTCCTCTGTGAAGTTTGTTCTGATTGCATTCATTTTCATCCTCCTTTTCAAAATTTAGATTTTTATTGAGATAATTATAGATTCATATCCAGTTGTAAGAAATAATACAGAGCGATTGCTGGTGCACTTTGCCTAGTTTCCCCTAATGATGACATTTTGCAAAACTACAGTGTAATATCCAACCAGGATATTGACATTGATACAATTTGCTGGTTTTATTCAGAATTTTCAAGTTTTACTTGTACTCATTTGTGTGTGTTTGTGTGTATTTACTGCTATACAGTTTTATACCTGTATAGGTTCATATAACCAGCACCATAGTCAAGATGTTAGCAATGGCAAATCCATATGGCTTTGTAGCAACTCCGTTCTTGCCTTCTTTAAGTAAAGAACTCATCCAAAGGGTATAAGGCAGAGAGAGGCTGAGGCAAATGTTTGAGCATGAGTGAGAGTGTATTAACAGGTTTTAGAGCAAGAATGAAAGGAGCTAAAGTACACTTGGAAGAAGGCCAAGCAGGCAACTTGAGAGTGAGCAGGGTGGAACTCTTCCTTTTTATCAGGAACCCATTCCCAGTAAAACTAACGCAGGCCCTAGCTGAGCCTTAATGCATTCAGAGCATCACTCTTGTGACCTACTCACCTCTTAAATATCTCACCTCTTAATCCTATCACAGTGGCAATTAAATTTCAACATGAATTTTGGAAGGGACGTTCAAACCATAGCAGATGCTATACATGTAAATAATTTATTTTCTTTGGAGCTATTATAAATAATACATGTTTATTTTTGGTTTTCACATATTTATTGTTAGTATATAACAACGTGATTGATTTTTGTATGTTGATCTTGTATCCTATGACATTCCTGACTCGTTTCTTAGTTTTAGGGTTTGTTTTATTGGGTGTGATTTCTTGGAATTTTCTATATAGACAGTTTATCTGCAGATAGAATTTTATTTTTTCTTTCCAATGTATGTGTCTGTTATTTCTTTTTCTTGCATTATTGTGGTGGCTAGATCGTTCAGTATGGTGCTGAACAAGAGTGGCAGGAGTGGATATTCTAGCCTTGGCATGTAATATGGAAATCTCACCTCCATATTTGGGTCAGTCCCTTTACCTTCCCCACTTTTAAATATTATTGTCTTGAATATCATATGGTGTACAACTTTTGTTCTGATCATCAAATATGATTTAGAACATGTATATGGAAAAGAACAGTCTATTGTATTTACCCATATTTTTGCTCTTTTTGTTCTTCCTTGTGATACTTCATAGTTCCTTCTTTTATCATTTTCCGTTTGGAGAACTTTCTTTAGCCAGTATTTAACATGAGGGCTGTTAGTGGCAGGTTCTTTTAATTTGTCTTTGTCTGAGAATGTTTTCATTTTCTTTTTTTCCTGAAGAGTAGCTTTGCTAGATAAAGAATTTGTAGTTAACCGTTCTTTTCTTTCAACATTTGCAAAAATGTGACACTTCCTTCTGGCCTCCATGGTTTTGGATAATAAATCCATTATTCACATTAATATTCTCCTACAGGTAACGTTGTTCTATCTGCTTTCAAAATTTTTCCTTTTCTAACTACTTTTCAAGTTTCAAATTGTGGTGTAACTTGGCATGAATTTCTTTGTGTTTGTCCTGTTTGGGAATAATTTAGCTTCTTGAATGTATAGGTTTGTGTCTTCTACCAGATTTTGGAGGTTTTTAGATATGTCTTATAATATTTTTTAGTTTTACCCTCTTTCTCCTTTTCTTCTGGGATTCTGAGTGCAAATGGGCCTACTTGAGCTCTGTTCTGTTTCTAGGTCCAGAATTCGGAAATACTAGGTCTGGGTGGGCTTCTTATTTTTTATTTTTTTATTTTTTTGGCTGGAGAGACAGAAGATATCTGAATACCATGTTCTTCAGGCTTGCAACTCCAGCCTAGTGTACTTTCTTTTTACCACTCTTCAGAATTTTCCCTTCACTGTCTCTTTTATGACTCTTATAGTTTATAGTTGTGCTTTGCGGAGGAGCAGAGAGAAGTGGATAAGCCATGTTGTTCAGACTGGGAGTCCTTTACATATGTTTACCTTTTATTTTTCTTTACATGAAAATTCATTTTGAATTTTTGAATTTGTGGACACAGATCTTAGATTCACACTTGTTATATATCAAAGTATATCATGATTATCCAACCAAGTATATTCTTTATTATGTTTTTAAAAATATATGCTCAAGGCTAATTTTAGGCCCATTTTCTTCTCAAAAATTCAAAATTCACCAGAATTTATTGCAAAAAATCTTAAAGGACGTAATAAAGAAGATAATATTAACATTCGTTTTTTAGATATTTTAGTATGTGGGCACAATCTTAGATTAGCACGTTATATTTTAAGGTATGTAACAATTATCAAACCAAGTATTTCTTTATCATGTTTTTAAAATATGTGCTGAAGTCCATTTTTAGGCCAATTTTCTTCTCTCATAGAAGGTAAAACTTGCAGCTACAGTGGTAGCAAATTTAAAATTGCTTTCTTAAGAGCTGAGTAACTTGACTTGAAACCCTTTGATATGATGGAGTATGCAAGCATGCATGCACAAAATGGATAATTATGTAAGTTACTGTATTTTTCACATTTTTAGTTAAAATATGGGGGTCAAGGCTCTGAAAAGTAAGTTACTAAAAATTGAAATGATTAGTGGACATTAGAAGAAAACATTTTCTGACAAAGACATACTCTTAAAAAGACTGTGTACATGTGAGAAAGGTGCTATACAAAAATAATTTATCAAATGCATTTTAAACATGCAAACTATTATTTGCACACTAGTATAAAAACAAATATAAAGGTTTAACTTATAGTTTCTGTTCTCTTTTCTTCCTTTATGATATAGTTTATTTCCTCAAAATGTATATTACAGTTTCTGAAAAGGAATAAATTTAGATGATATTGAAAACATGATTCTTTTATTGTTAATCTCTTCCTTTTCATACAGGGCATCACATACAGAAAATAACCCATATAAAGTGTATATTTCATAAAAAGGAGAAACTACTTGTTATTAATTACACTGCATTTCATTATAGTAGTTGGAATATTGACACTGCTAGGAACATTGGAAACATTTCTTACAGTGGATTTTAAATACTTCTTAAGTACAAACCTTTCCTGCAAATAAACTGTCATGTAGACAGACATTATCCTGCAGGAAGAAAAGGCTAGCAGAACTTGTGAGATTTCAACAGTTTTGGAACCCATTTTTCAGATATGATGCCCAAACAGAGGGACTTTAGTGAAATAACAGTCACAAAGTATCATTTGTGTAGATGTAATGTTAGCAAACCTGCCATGTTTTGTCCTGTTTTTTAATTTAATAGTAATTTTTCTTTTGGCAATATCATTTTCTTTTTAAATCTTACATTAATCTCTAATAATGAAACTAGCCACAAATTTATGGCAACTCCATTTGTATTTAATATAATTTATACTAAATTATTTTATAAGTGACAAATTATCTTCATTGATTCACTCATTCATTCATATGTATGTCCATTCACTAGTTAATTCACTCAATAAGTACTTACCGTGCATGTACTCTATAGCAGGTATTATTTTAAGGAGTTGAGATAGACCAGTGGCCAAAAAAAAAAAATAGCCTCTTCTTTCAAGGAGCTAACATTTCTTATGGAACAAGAAAGGCAATCTTACATTTCTTATGGAAGAAGAAAGGCTATAAGTAAATACATAGCATGTCATGTAGTTGTAAGTGCTAAGAAGGAAAATGAAACAGGGTGAAGAAGATGGACAGGTATGGAGCAGTGCTCCTGTAGGTAAGGCAGTTGAACAAGGCCTTGACTTGATAGGTGACATTTGAGAAACTTGAAAGGAGGGAGTGAGTCACTCAGATATCTGGTGAGAGGGTATCTGGCAGAGGAAACAGATCAGAATGCCTGAGATGGGAGTGTGCATGATTTTACGTATGCAGGAGACCTCAAAGAGACCCTGAGGCTGGAGACAAGTTGAAGGTGGTGAGGTCGGAGAGTTACAGATGGATGGATGTCTTGAGTTTTTGTTTTTGGTTTTTTAAGTTTCTTTATAAATAGGCAAGGCAACATTGCCAAACTCCCAACTCGAGGTCCAACCCTATTATCAAAAGCTTATCTAGCTTATTGAATCCTCTAGTTTCAGAACATCCTGATCTGATTATAGTGATATTTTGGCTCAGTCACTTGCTAGTCATGCCACCGGGATGGTTGGCCTGTTTCCTCATCTGTAAAGCGAGATTGCTAATAACCTGTGCTGTCCTCCACACAAAACTGCTGTAAGGGTAAACTGACTGACTGTATTATGAAATTATTTCAAAAAAGCTACAAAATGGCTGTAGGCTATTATTCCATAGAAGAACGACATGGGCTTTTAAGGCAGGTTTTGAAGGATCTGGTGGGTCACTGTGTGAACAAGACTTCCCATAGCAATTAGCGATAATTTCATAGTACATAGCAACTTTTGTAAAATGCAGAATTCATGGTGTGACTTTTTCAGATGGCTTCTTGGGATCAGAGCCAGAATGACCATTAAAGTAAATGTTTTGGAAATATGCATTAGTGCAGACAATTTAACATGTATACAGGTAACCATTCATTCTCATTATCCTTTCAAGGTATCATCATCTGAATGTCTGTGTACCCAAATCATCATGAACTCATCATCATGAATGTCTGTGTACCTAAATATAAAGAATCTATGCTGAGGCTAGAAAATGAGAGAAGCAGACTTTGGCTTATTTTTATGCTTAAAACTGTTTTTTAACCTAAAATAGCATACATTTTCATCCACAGAGACATTGAAGATGTGATTTGTTTTAGGACTGCCTCAATGTAAAAGAAAAACCATTTAGTTATTCAATGAAAGGAAAAATGGGTGTTTTGTATTTGGCAGAGACTACTTTTGCATTCGAAATAGAGGTATAAATAAAGGATATTTTATTCTATTTTGATTTATAGCAAAAAAGTTCTATGACAGATACACTTTAGTAAAATCATTTCAAATTAGAGACATTTTCTAGACAACATGAAGATTAGGATTTCATTTCTAATGAAAATTAGGATTTCATGTGGGATAACTTAAACTTTAAAAAATTCACCTAATGTTGAGGATGGTGAAATATTACAATTTCAAATAAAGCAATTCAGTCTCTTAACGTGTATTAAATGCCAACAAGCCAGTTCTGTGGAAGTCTGCTTGTTTGAATTTATTTTGTTAAAGTTAATTAGAACCTTCCTCTGATTGTAGTTCTAAACAATTTTAACATAATCTGAAATTGAGTAAGGCTTAGAGCTTTTGAGTTGGTTGTTTTTCTGATGTTGAATCTTAACACATTGTAAAAAATTTTCAAAATAAAGGTTAATTAAAATAAAGTAGAATTCTTCTATAAGCCAATTCAGTAGCCTTTGCCACCAGCTTTAAGTGTGTATTTCTTCTTCCAGTTAGACATAGCTGACATTGAGAATGAAGAGAACCGCTACTGTCTATTCATGGAACTCCTGGAATCTAGTCACCACGAGGCTGAATTTCAGCACTTGGTTTTACTTTTGCAATCTTGGCCACCTATGAAAAGTGAATATGTGTAAGTATTAACATAAAATTAGCCTAATTAGAGTTCTTTTGTTTGGACTTTAGCCCTAAAAATGTAGCACCTTCCAAAGAGCCAATGAAAGAATAATTATATATGTATGCGTAGTCAGTATTTACCTTTAGAGGAATTTAAAATTGTTTTTGAAATATTGCAATGTCTTTCCGTTTCTCCTTGCCCCTAAACTCTAATATTTTATTCAAAAGTATCAGACAATGCTTGATAATATCTGATTTATGATGTCAACAAAAACAATGTAGTTTCAGTATTTTCACCAGGAAATTTCTTGACTGTCTTAACACAGCTTACAGTGCCAACTTGAGAATCCAAATGGAATAAATGAATAATTCCTACTTATTGAGAACACAGTTATGTGCAATTTACATATATTATCAGTCGCTCACACAACACACCTACAAGGGAAGGTGATGTTATCTGATTTTATACATGAAGGAATTGAGGCTCAGAAGTTAAACAACTTCAGGCTTCACACGGCTAATAAGTGGAGGAGACGGAATTCTAACCAACTGCTGGCTACCTTCACAGGCCGTGTTGTTTCCTCTATCATGCTGAGTTGCAGCTGCCACCCGTAGCTGCATGGGGTACTGATCCAGTCCTTGTGGTATCAGCCACGGAACATACCCCTTTCCTTTGGAAGAAGTGGCCAGATTTCCTCTGAGTGCATGGGCTGGGTCTCATGAGCTGTGGCTTCTCATTGGCAAATGATATGAGCACCAATGCCCTTGCCTCAAGTGCCTGTTTGGCCCAGGACTGGTCTTGTTCTCCCCATGCTCAGCTGACATACTCCCCCCAAGAGTCCAGTGAATATCTCCATGTGTCTGAGGTTAAAGAAGGATGCTTTTTTGAAAATAAAGTCCTATATCCTGTGAGCAGTTAGGACTGCCAACAAATATCTGGAAAAGGTTCCATGAGACTGTTAGGAATTTCCAAAGCAAACCAAGGAGAATGGTGCTTTCGTTTTGTGGTATTTTTTTAACCAAGTGTTTTCAGAAAGAAAAGAAATGTTTCTTAGATCTCTACCTTTGTGACAGCGATGGCATGCTGACTTGTTTTTAAGAACAGGTTTTTACCTTCACTATTCGAAATCCACAGTGCAGGCTCTCACATCATAACACCTTTAGTTCACAGTGCACTTGTGTTTACCACCAGTGATCTTGGTGTGGTGCCTTCAGAGCTTGGGGGTGCTTGTTCAAAGCAGGGTGCTGGGTCCTGTGCTCAACTTGCGGAGTCCAGCTCTCCATACTGGGACCTGGGAATCTGTTCTGAACACACTCCTGGGTGAGACTATGTGACACAGGTATGGAGCCCACTGATCAGATTGCCACTAATGCCATACTTTTGTAAGGAAATTAATTATTAGAGTTGAATTGTAGATTTCTTCATACCCTCATTTCCCAATTCAAAATATGACACCTCTAAGAGATTAACTTTAGTTTAGTTTCTTTTACTTTTAGAACACTGACCATTTAAAATCACTCACTTATTCACAAGAACCAAAATCAGCTTTACTTAAAACATTTATTGCATTTAAAACATTTAGTGCATTTATAAACCAAAAATCTTAATTTTTTAAAGTTATATTCTTTTGTAGCCACATATGAAATGGAATTTGTAAATTGCTAACCTGAGTCTTATAAAACTGCTTTATTAAATCATTAGAATCAGAACAAAGCATTTCCCAGTCTGCTCACCGCCTCCCCTCCTATCATTCATGTCTCCTCTGCCTAAGAGATAACCAGGGCATAAATCAAATATTCTGGAGGATGTATGATGGGATACTTTACAAACAGGTGCTCAGAAGTACTTTTGAATATTTTTTTCCTTTTAGACAATCCAGTTGTCTAAAATAAATCACCAAAAAAGGAGTGGGGGTGGAGGAGAGGGAGGATAGTGTGACAATGATGGCATGTTGTCCATCAACAACAAAAAGGTTACAACTTAAGACATTTGTTTGATCCACATGATGGTAATTTACTAGTACCAACTTTGGTTTTTTAGCTTCAGTTCCTTGTAGGAAAATGCATGGAAAAATACTAGGTTTGTACTTAAGGAAGATTCATTGTTTTCATCCAGTGTATCAGTGCTGGCTGGTGAAAAACATATCTTGATAATTTGTTACCAAAGCCTTGTTGCCCATTGGTTCACCATGCTGACCAAGCAGCGTTTCTCCTGCAATGAGAAAAACTGTAGAGAAAAACCCAGGAGAACTGAGTTCAGACTTTGCAAGAGGAGAAAAGAGGGGAAGTCCTTGAGTGTAGGAAGACTCCTCAGCACACCAGTCACTCTCACAGAACTGTGTGTACCTTGAAGTAAGCAGTGTTCTTTGTTCTCACAGATTGTCAGTTTGAGCTGAGACACAAAGGCTCTGCCAAGGGCTCGTCCCCTTGTTACTGTTGCACTTGAAATTCTTTTCAGGGCCCAAGGAATAAAATTCTTTCAAGGGCAAGACCATCCCTGGTTGTTCAATGTCTAGAATGTAGTGCTGTGCTAATGAACCAACAGACTCTTCATAAATAGTAATTTTTTCTTAATGTAAGTAAAATCAGTACCCTGCTCCTGGGGCCATGAAATGAATTTACCATTAACTTGTCAATAGAAATGTAAATTGTGATGTTTCTATGAAACACAGGGTAGTGTCAGTCAAGACAAGGGAAAGAAAAGGCAAACTTTTTTATGCTTTTATGTTTCCAATACAAGGAAACAACGTGAAGCCCAAAGTATGATCTTCATACTGCTTGTCTGTGGCTTCCTCAACCTATGCTCTCCAGCTGACCTCTGCTATGCAGTACCCTGATTGTAACTTAGTCCTGCCCTGACCCATTATAATAACAATAACAATGATAATAATAATAATATCAACAAGAGGCAGTATTTATGTAGTAAATAGTAATGTGTGATTGCTATTAACACTGATTCTTCACAATTACATACATCATTCATTAAAGCAACTCTTCAAGGAAAAAAAAGACATTAAATACCTTTTCACAGTGAAAAAAACTGAGGCCCAGAAGGGTGTGGCTTCCCCAGAACCATACAACTAGGCAAAAGTATTAAATAACTTCTCTGAGGACCCAAATAGTCAGAATTTGGGCCCGAGTCTGTCTGGCTCCACAAAGCCTGTGCTGTTTCAGTGCCACTTACTACCTCCGTGCTGCTGGGCTGCTTGCTGATACCACAGGAAGCTGCTTTTTCTCCTCAAGGTGTTATCTTTTCTACAAGGTTGACTTGAAGCAGCACGTCACCTAGATTATGATTGTGATTTACCATAAGCATTTCACTTGTTTTAAAATTTATCGCAATTATGATAGCTTTAGTCATTTCCAATGCCTTGTATTTTTCTCCATAAACCCCAGCATAACCAATAATCCATGGGTGAGACTAGCTACAGTGATGCTAACCAGATGTACGATGGAGAACAAGGAAGGATTGGGGAATGAAGTTTTGAAAATGTGTCGCTCTTTGTATAACACCAAGCAGATGCTGCCTACAGAGGTGAGTGGGTATTTTGAGTGCTTTCCTAAGGAGTGGCCTTTGCTTATCAGAACTCTTTATGATAAGCAGTCCCAGAGACTGGACTTGAGGAACATTTAGCTTAAGTAATTACTGGTAAAGGCCATAATTTCTGATGGATCGGATGAAGAAAAGCAGTGCTGAAAGGATGCTCTGAGGCTGCTTTGGTTTTGTGGGAGCCAGCGTTTCCCGTACAAGTCCCATGGTATAACCCAGTTTTCAGTTTCTTCTGGATGCCCTTTTTCGTCGAACTCAAGTGTATGTTCCAAGTGGCCATGGTAGCTCAGGCATTACCTGTCTGAACTGGGCCGGTTGGGAAAGTAGTACACTTTAGCACTCTTCTCAGCAGGTAACCAGCCACTGTGAATCTTACGTGCTTTTTGACATCATTGTAACGAGACTGCATAATCACGATATTTTTTCTCTGCGAAGTGTGGTCAAAACTCAGGCATCTCCTTTTTGACCTTTGTTCTCTATTTGATCCCATGGTTTGACTGTCACAGAGACATTTATTATATGCATGTATATTATATATATGTACGCATATATATATACACACAGAGAGACACATATGTATATATATATACACATACACATATATACGTGTGTGTGTGTGTGTGTGTGTGTGTGTATGTGAGAGAAAGAGGGAGAACATTCTAAAGTAAGCACATATTAATTTCAGCTCCCTGCTGTGGATCCTGCCTCTGCAGTATATTATTTGAATAATTTACATGTCTTAAATTTAAGCATTTGGATAATAGCATTAAATTGATTTTGCATTCCTACTAAGTAGGAGATAAACTTGAAAATAAATTTGTAAATATGATCCTTTAAATCCTTATTGTAATCACTCAAGGAAAATATTCTCATGAATGCACGTTTAATGAATTGTTTTCTGAATGAGGGCTTGGATTTTTTTTTATTGATTTTTAAAATATTTTATCCATTTAAAGAAGTCTTCCAACTACCAGAATGACGCAATTATTCTACAAAATAAAGTGCCAACACCGAAAATTACCTCCCCTTACTCTAGTAAAGTGTGATTTGGGCTGTGGACAAAGGTCTGCTTGTGTCAGCCACTTCTGAACCCGTGATCTGCCCTGCTATATTGTGGGCACCCGGAGAGGGGGAACCATGGCTGTATCATGTCTGTGATACCCAGGGCAGGATTCAGCCCACTGCATAGTATGGGGATTCAGTGCACTTCATTATCCCCACCAGAGTAAGCAACATGTAAATAACATGAGATTCACCTTTGCTTGAATATAAGCTAAGATCAAGCATTATTAGACCAGGACCAAAGACCAGCAGTGTTCTACTGTCAGTTCTGTCGAATCTAGGTTAGGAAAGCATTGTTTAAGGTCTCCTGTTACTGCCTAACAGGCAGGTGGTAATGGTGATAACCAACATTTGCTAACACTCTTGGGCTTTCATCTATATTGCCTCCTTTAACCTTCACCACCTTCTGTAAGGAGATTCATTTATCTCCACTTGACAGCTGATGGATTGGAGGGTTTGAGGTCAAGGGTCTTGCTCCTGCTTCTTCAGGCAGTGAATGATGGGTCTGATCTTCAAATCAAGTCTCTGTGCTTGAAAGCTTGAAAAAGGAATCCTTCCAGAGGAGCCATTCCTACTACATTTGGGAGATATATGAACATTGAATGTCTCTTATGCAATTGTATAAATGTTACTGTCAGTTTTCCCTCTTCAATACTTCCTTCAAGATTGGCCTATAGAATTTAGCATCTATATGATCAGTGTTTAAGATATAAGGTTGTTAGGATCTCTGTCATTGTCTAAAGAAGTTTATTTGTTTTTTTAAAAAACCCTTATTGGTTTGGTTTTACTACAACTTTTGCAAGGTGAGGAATGTAAGTTGGCTATGACATGGCCACTGCATCCTTGACCCTGACATCATCTCACCAGCTCGCTAATCAAGGCTCAGTAACAGTTATGTATATCAGGCTTCCCCAAACCCCAGGCCGAGGACTGCTATCAGTCCATGGCCTGTTAGGTACCAGACCGCACTGCAGGAGGTGAGTGGCTGGCGATGAGCGAAGCTTCATCTGTATTTACAGCTACTCCCATCACTTACATTACCGTCTCAGTTCCACCTCCTGTCATACCAGTGGTGGCACAAGATTCTCAGAGGAGCACAAGCTCTATTGTCAACTGCACATGCGAGGGATCTAGGTTGTGCACTCCTTATTCCTTATGATGACCTGTCACTGTAGCCCATCGCCCCTTGATGGGACCATCTAGTTGCAGGAAAACAAGCTCAGGGTTCCCACTGATTCTATATTATAGTGAGTGGTATAATTATTTTATTAGATATTACAGTGTAATACTAATAGAAATAAAGTGCACAATAAATGTAATGTGCTTGAATTATCCCAAAACCATCCCCTCCCCAAGTCCGTGGAATAATTTTCCTCCACGAAACCAGCCCCTGGGGCCAAAACGGCCTCTAGGGACCACTTGATATGTATTATCTTTTAGCCGCCTGGGACTAGGTCCTAGACATATCTGTGTCCATCGCAGTAATATTCGCGTCAGCATTCCATTTACATTTTCCATACATAGAAGAAAAGCATGTTCTTTTTATTGATGAATGTGTAAGGAGCTGCGCTTTCTGTTTCCTGTTGGAAAATGACTTGGTGGTTTAATGAAAAGTTCTGATTTAGCTGTGATGATTCAGCTCCCTAGTAAGTGTCTACAGCCTGGGGGAGGTGCTTTGGCAAATAGAGTAATACGTTAAGTTTATTTGCAGGGGTCTCATTTGATCTCAGAATCATCTGGTCGGTGGTTGCTAAGTGTTTTTTAAGAGGTCAGAAAAGATAGCACAGCACCTAAAGCCCACATCTATTAGAGCACTCCTCACACACACCATGGGAAGGGATTTACCGCATCTGCTCTTTATTAGAACTGGGAGCACCTTAAGGGCAGGGAATATCATACATAGTAGAACAGAAAGAGCTCTAGTAATGCTCGAAGCTGTACTGTTTCTCTTCCAGACTGGGCCACATCTATGTGAACATGAGAAAAGCACGAAACTCTGGATCTTTGTTTTCTGGTCTGTGAAAGAAGAGGTTAAGCTGGATGAGAAAATGCTAGTTCTGTCTATTCTCTAAGGAGAATGAGCTGAGGCTGTATGTGTACTGCTTCATCCATAGCACATAATTCACTACCTTTCATAAATTTATAATTCTCTCGGGATGAGAGAGGAGGTACTGGGTTAAACCCTGTTGCAAAGTAGGTCGTTATCATGTTTCTTTAATTTGATGAAACAAAAGATAGTTATTCAAGGAGTTCTGTTGTCACAGTGACTTTCCTTCATTTTCCTTAAGCTGCCTCAGTTTCTGTCTCTCAATTGGGTACATTTGTAGATTATTTTTTTCCTGAGGCTGCTGTGATTAGAGGCTGTTTGCAAATGGTACGTACTGTTTTTACTGATGGCTAAATGTGCTCAAATGTGAATTGAAAGTGTTACAGAGGAAGGAACATTACTATTAAAAAGTGGCAGTATCTTGTTAAGTTTATTTTACTACATTTGGAAGTTGACAAGATTAATTTCAGAGTTCTACAATGTTTTATATCACTGTGGTGGTAAAATTATCTGTTGCTCGTGACTTTTTTTCCTAAATTCAATACCT
This sequence comes from Hylobates moloch, assembly GCF_009828535.3. NCBI lineage: Eukaryota > Metazoa > Chordata > Mammalia > Primates > Hylobatidae > Hylobates > Hylobates moloch. Next base: position 14,744,403 of record NW_026652288.1, on the reverse strand, counting down.
TTGGTTGTCCTACTCCATGATTTAGGAAACGTGTGTGCCTAATTGTTTATGTCAGAGTACTTAAGAGTACTCACCTTTTTCTTCATCTCCATTTCCCATTTTTCACTAAGCTCCCATGCCTACAGACTTTTAAAAAAATTCATGACTCCTTAGAATGCCTTCATGACTCCGGCTGTTGCTCCTGGGACTTGCTTACTTAGGGCCATGATGGTTTTCCTGATGGAAAATATTACCAGCAGGATGAGTGACTTTCTCACAGGTCCTGTGTCCCACAGTCTCAAAAGTTATGTATCCTTCTTCTCAGCTTGTATCCATGGCAGTATATAAAGCCCTCTCAAGAGTTAGGGATAGGTAGAATAAGAAATTGGCATAAAGCAGTTTGTTGGCATTTATAGATGTAAAATTCTGAGGTCCAGCTATTTGTGACTGACCCTGAAGGTCCATGATTTCGCTGAGACAAAACATGAGTTAGTCACTGATGCTCGGGGTCTGTTGTATGGGATTAAATCATCTAGCTCGTGAGTGAGCCTTAATAATTCCCAGCTTCTAAAACTCAGTGTGATTGTTCTCTATCAGGGTTGAGCCACTTTTGCTAATGTGAAGAGCTTGATTTTTAGAATCAGTCAAGTTATGCGATAGCACTCAAGTTGTTTAACCATTTTACCTCTGCTTTCCCCATCTGATTAGTAGGGCTGAGATCACACCTTTCTCAAAGGATTTGAGGAGAAATTAAATGAGATGATGCATTTTAAAACAAAGTATATAACAAACACTTGATGTTCAGCTCAGAGCAGCTGCTTTGCTGGTAGAGCTCACGGTCCAAGAGGCACGGCTAGTGCCCTGGAGGTCGAGCAGCAGGCCCAGCACAACCTGAGAGGCTCTGGAGAACACAAAACCAAAGCCGCTGCAGTGCCCAGTTGGCCCAGGTACAGTGCCCAGTGGCCAGTGTGGAGGCCCAGCTGGCCAAGATCGTGATCAACCTGGGGCTGCAGAACCAGCAGTGCCAGGGGCTTCTGGACATCCAGGCAACAGCAGTGGGAGCTCAGCCCATTCTAGGCCTGCTGGAGGGCAAGGACTGCAAGCTGCCCTGCAGCCCCCATGCAATGCCCAGGGCATGTGATAAGCCCCTCGATCCCTGCACACCTTGTGCCCCTAGTTCCTGCTGTAGGCCCTGCAACACCTTTTGATGCTAGATACTCCAGGGACAGTAGGAGAGTTGTGTGAGGACAGAAGGCATATTGTTGAACTGGTCCTGCTTCTCTCATGACTGTCAGGCCATGGGAACAGTGCCCTAGTGCATCTTCATAAATCATAGTCCACAGGGAGAACAAACACCCGGGTTTGTGGCCTGGCTCTAAGCCTGGGCCCACCTAGTCCTCTCCATCCAAGGCCTCTCCTGTTCTGTCCTCATGGTCTGAAGGGTTTGAAATGCAAAGGCCTGTCAAATGACGTGTTTTGTGGCTTTTCTCTGCTGCTTTGACCTTTCTTGCAGTTCCCCAAATCCCTTTATAAGTCTCTTAATAAACGTTCTCTTGCAACACAGGGGGAAAATAGCGAACAAACATAGTAGAGGATTTAGCACTGAAAGATAGAGTAAGTATTTGGCCAATCACGGGTAGTTAAGAGATGAAAAGTGGTCAGTGGCTCACCTAAAGTGGGTTCCTCCATTCTTGGATGTCCTTGCCTCTCTGTGTGCCATCTATCCATTATGCTTGTTCAGAGGGGCACACAGGTTATTCCATAAAATTTGTCATGAAAGCCAAGGTCAGCCAAGTGTCATGCTATATCTAAATATCATAAATCATTGAAAATACTTGTTTACTCATCACTGATAACTTTTTGAGTGAGCAAATGTGTGTTCAGAGGGAATTATATACAAGGAGTTTTAGGTGTGGCATGTACCAAGCAAGTTTAGAATGCAGAGAAGGAACAATATTCTTGCCCAAAAGCAAGGCAGGTAGACTGATGAATGACTACCATAATACAAGATAAAAGATAAGGTGGGAAATATTTATACAGTACATTTAGAACATTGAGTGCTAACCTGGGACATTCAAGGGTGCTTTTGCAGAGGAAGTACAGTTTTTCTGTGCATTTTTAAAGACTTAAAGAGCAAGTAGACAGTTAATCAGACAGAGAAAGAGCAAAGGTTACACTATGTGCAAACACCTGGAGGTGTGAGAGTCCAGCACCCAGCAGCCACACTGCCTAATATGGTAGCCACTGGCCCCATGTGGCTTATTAAAACCTTTAAGTAAAATTAAAAATGCAGTTCCTCGGTTGCACTAGCCCCACCTCAAATTAGCTTGTGCCTTGTGGCTGTGGTATTGGACAGTGCAGATACAGAATGTGTGTGTTGTGTCAGAAGGGGCCCAGCACAGCACTTTGTGTGGAATGCACAAGTGGGGAGCACTGCCATGACCCGAGAGGAGGAGGAAGAGGCCACAGGATGCGGCCAGCCAGGCCAGAGTGCCATGCTCAGGAGCTTGTTTCATGCTCCCAAATAATCTTCTGCAGGTTCCGGCATCCCATATGAAAAGTCTACCTGTTTCTTTGCCCCAGATGCTTGGTGAGACTGCTCTGTGTCACGTGTTCTTTAAGGCATACACCATACTTTTTTGAATTAGAATTCCCAATGTGTGGAGAATGTGTTTTATAAACTGCTACCCTGCTGGTATTGATCATTGTCACACAGGTTTGTGTAGCACAGCCTTCTACTCTGAAATGTAAGGGCCTTGTGGATTTCAAGAAGAGACGTGCTGGGTGAAAGCTAAAACTATAATGAGCAGAATTCCAAAGAGAACTTTATCCTGAGCTTTAAATGCGAGCTTACTTGTGTCATTCTTGTTTTATTGATGCTCTATAATAATGTAAAGCAATTTTGAAAATATAGTAAATTTGAGTTTTTCTTCTCCGATCTGCTGTCAGAATGGCACAAGAGAAAAATCAATCCCGTGGATGCCAGTGATCATCAGTTCTTTAGAGCAACCCTTGCTTTAGTGTAATGGAGTCATTCATTGTCTGGTTTTTGGTCCAAAGTGTTCTCTTCTTTATGTTACAGCTAAAGTCAGGACCCGAATGGCAACACAGCTCAGCAGGGCAAAACAGCTTGCAAATCTTATTCTTATTGTTTTATGCTTTTGTTGTAAAGGATTATCATTTGTTGCCTTATATGAAAGCCTGCTCTGTGACCACAGGTTCAGTTAGTAAAATAAAGGGCTGAGAATAAAATTCAGATACACTTGTGGAGATCCAAACACATTTTCATTTTTCTGCAACACAGATAGTTTTCATGAAGATAGACCATCTTAAGTATATTAAGGAGTCAATTCATTTTGACATTAAAATGATAGACACATTTTAAAATACTTTATTTGCTGATTTCCTTTGTTTCAGTGAATGCCAACCAGAGGTTATTAACAATATTAGCAATTGATAATACTTTTTATTATTATTCAGCCTCCACTATATGCTGAGCATTGTATCCTGTGTTCGTCAACACAAACTCTCTCTCTCTCTCTCTCACACACACACACACACACACACACACACACACACACAAAACACAAAACCTGCAAAGGAGCTGTAAATACATACATTTTACTTATGAGGAAATTAGGGCTGTGAGAGTTTAGGAAAATAAATTATACCACTATATCTGTACGATGAGTATTACAAAGCCATTAAAAAGCAGTGTTGTCGATGAATATCTGATAGCTTGGAAATCTGTACACAGTTTACTGTGAACCAAGAGAAGCAGGTACCAGCTCCCATATTCAGTATATCCAGTGCGGTCCCATATGTGGCTTTACACACACACACACACACGCGTGCGCGCGCTACCATAGAAAACGGGGTGGAATGATCCAGCCAGAACTGTGCCGGTGAGAAGTGCGTCGTGGAATTCTCACTCACCCCTGCTCTGTGGTTTCAGGGTGTGAAGGAGCTGTGTCTGCTGCTGCTTAACCAGTCCCTCCTGCTTCCCTCTCTGAAACTTCTCCTCGAGAGCCGAGATGAGCATCTGCACGAGATGGCACTGGAGCAAATCACAGCAGTCACTACGGTATGCCCAGTTGAATTTACTTTCTTTCTTTTTTTTTTAATGTTTCAAAGGAATGAATTAGCACTTTCATTCTCATAAATAACACCATGGTTAATTGAAGACTACTATATCTACCGTATTCTCTGACCACAATAGCTCTTCCTGTTTTGTCCAGCAGTGTATGTTTATTTTACAAACATTTATTAAGCTCTTACTATGAACCAGATTCAGTGTTTTTGGTGCTCAGAATACAAATCCAAATAAGAAGACAGTTTTCTAGAGAAGCAGGATGTTAGTCTCCTTAAGAAGATCAAAGCAGCCATGAACTAGCAGTCCTCTTGCTACTTGAAATTTGGGTCTAGGGAACTCCCATCATTGCACAGGTTTTCCATCTATGGATGTGTGTGTGAGGTTATCCACTAATTAAAGGTAAGACAGTGGTTTTAAGTAGTGTTTACTGGCACCATCTGAAATCTCAAACTCTGGTTTCCTCTGGCAACCTTCTTGTCTTGAAGAGTAATGTACTAGAGTCAACTTGAGATTTCTCCCTCAAGGCCTGTTGCCTTGTTATTATGATTAGAAAGAAACTTTCTCTTCTCATTTAAAATTTTCCACTTTAGGATTAGATAGCTTAGGGTTGTGTTTTAATGAACTCATGTTGTATGATCCTTACTGAAGCCCTTTTGTGTGGAGATTATTCTTTCATTTGAAGTGTATGTGTGTCTATTTGAGTATGTACACTATACACATACACATACATGTATACACATGTAATTTTACATTGTATATATACATATATATGTATATATACACATACATATACACATACTATTTTTTTAAACAAAAATGTGGCAGGATATCTTCTAGGGACCAGAGAAGGAAGGAGAATCTAAAGCAGAGATATATGCTTGCTACTCAAGACAGTGAAGAGGTTGATGAAAAGACATCACTTTCTTAATATATAAAGTTTTCTTAATGACAAAGGATACAGAAAATTATGTAAATAGTTACAGAAAGCAGAATATAATTGTATTTGGAAATAATCAATATGAATGAAATGAGAAAATCAAATGCCTTTATTCATTTAGATGTGTTTTTAAAATACTGTAAAAGCTCCTACAAGGGTTTTGTGAATACCCTACCTGATCACCAATAATTAATCAGAACAGAGGCCTCTTTGGCACCTTGACTGAAGTGGAGAATCAAGGGGACTTGCCTTTCGGTAGCCCTCCCACCTATCTATGCTGAAATGAAAGTTGCATAACTTGGAGAATTTATATGAAACAGAATTATAATGAGTTTTTTTCTCAGCCAGTTTTTTCTTATAAATCCAAGAAATTGGTAAGAAGAGAAAACTTCTGCATATTCTCAGTGCATTTTTTTTTCCTCCGCACCCTCGTACGCTGTGTTAGGCATTCTCACAAAAATTTGCCATGGGCCTCTTTGAGAATAAAACAGTGATGTATTATACATTGCCTTTCCATATTCATCGTACATGGAGCTCTCTTGATGTAGTCCTGGATTCCATGGGCAGAGTGTATCAGTTTTCATTTTAAAGATTCTTTATCTCAAATGCATCTGTCAGAACTGCAACTAGCACAGGCGGTCCCTAACTGCTGACTAATCTTACTACCCACACAACAGCATTTCCCCTACATACCTACACAGTAACTATCAAAATAAGAAACTAAATGACTAAATGGTAACACTGCAGTGCCCAATTCCCTTTAATATGGCACTGATTTACTTCCGTAACACTTTGATCTGCACGTTAGATGTGCTGCATGGTGCTAAGCCTGTGGTTTTGAAACTGCTCTGCAGACTGAGTAGTTTGCCTGTGGTTGTGATGATAGCGCACAAAATGTCTGTGCCCTTCAGATCCAAGAATCAAAGCCACAGGTATAAATTGCTAAGATGAGTCACTTGCCCACCATTCAGATCCTTCCTTTTAGAAATTCAGTAATGAGACTGAACTATAACTTCTCTGCCATAAGTTGAATGCTCACATTAGGCTAGCCCATCTGTGCCCTAAAAACGTGTCCCACAAAAATGCTAAGTGTCTTTGGACCTTTTGCAGTCCCCAGAGGCTATGGTTTTACAGAGTTTTCCATTTAAAAAACATATTTTAACTTTCTGAGATAATTTTAAATTCACGTTCAGTTGTAAGAAATAATATAGCAAGGTCTCTCGCATTCTTCACCCAGTTTCCCCCAGTGTGACATCTTTCATAACTAGAGTATACAGGTTGAACACCTCTAATCCAGAAATCCAAAATGGCCTCAAATTCAACATTTTTGAGTACCAACGTGACGTTCAAAGGAAATGCTCATTAGAACATTTCAGATTCCAGACTTCAGATTTTCAGATTAGGAATACTCAACAAGTAAGTATAATGCAAATATTCCAAAATCTGAAAAAACGGACACTTCTGAGCTCAAGCTTTTTGGATAAGGGATACTTACCTGTAATATTATGACCCGGTTGCTGACATTGATTCAATCTGTCAACATTATACAGATTTTATGAGTTTTGCAGACACTCTCGAGTGTGTGTATGTGTGTCTCCATGTGACATTGTCACCTGTAACTTCGTGTGACCACTAACTGCAGTCAAGGTACGAGACACAAGGATCTCTCATACTGTCCTTTATAGCCACAGCCACCTTCTTGCTCCCTACCTCCTGAACAACCCCTGGCAACTGCTGATCTGTTCTCTATAATTGTATCATTTTAAAATGCTACATAAATAAAATATGAAATCACTATAATTCATCATTGCTCTTCCAACACCATTAAAGAGTTGTGTTACACTTTTCTAAGGGAAGAGTTTCAGTGGGCATTTTGGCAGGACTCGTGTCTAGCTGTTTTTAAGTCATCCTTGGTATTGCAATGAAAAATAGAAAACTTTTGCTTTCTTTTTGTTGCTTTTATTTTGCTATTCACCGTGTCCATTAGCAGGGTGCTTGAGTTCATCAATAACCTCAGTTTTCCCCTTATTGGTTGTTGACAGTAGTTCCTATTGACATTAAAAGAAAAACATCTGGCAGAGGCACTCCGTTGATAGCAGTCTCTCCTGCACAGTGTGCAGATCCAAGTGGAAAAACACCCCCACTTGTTTGCTGATAGCATGTATTATTTTGCTATTCATTATAAGATACTGACAGCTTTATAGGTGTTTACAGTTAAAAGGATGATGCTTAAGTGCTGATGCCAGAGATTGTACTGACTTTTCCTCTAGCAGTAGTACTCATTTCTTTCTCTAAGCTTTTCTGAAATTGCAGACCTCTGGTGCATGTAACCTTTTATAAATGGCCAACAGCCTCTTTCCTGGGCCAGAAATGGAAAGTCCTTCCTTGAGATTGTATTGATGATGAACAATTAAAACCCTGCATGGTATAGACCTCTGGATTACCTTCTCCATCACTCTCAGTAAAATTGAGAGCTCACTTTCAAAACCGTATTCTCTCTAAGATGGGCAATGCTGCTGATGTGTTTGACTCGCATCTCTGGAATACTTTCTGTTTGGATGGAAGCCTCTTGACTTATTTCATCAAAGTAAGCAGATACATATTTATAACGGCTTTGTATACTGAAAATTCCCATTTTGTAGTTCCCGATTTGTAACGGCTCCTGCTCTTCATTGCTTCCCCCTCTTTGGTACTGCTCAATGCCTCTATGCAACCCCTCATCCCAGGGGTTGTCCTGGACTGTGCTGTCTATTAAAATAGTAATTCAGGGGGTTATAAAAGAAGTGTTGGCCGGGCATGGTGGCTCACACCTGTAATCCCAGCAGTTTGGGAAGTCAAGGCGGGTGGATCACGAGGTCAGGAGATAGAGACCATCCTGGCTAACACGGTGAAACCCCCTCTCCACTAAAAATACAAAAAATTAGCCTGGCATGGTGGTGGGTGCCTGTAGTCCCAGCTACTCGGGAGGCTGAGGCAGGAGAATGGCATGGACCCGGGAGGTGGAGCTTGCAGTGAGCCGAGATCGCGCCACTGTGCTCCAGCCTGCAGTAAGACTCCGTCTCAAAAAAAAAAAAAAAAAAAAGTGTTTACGACCTCCAGCACCTAATTAAGGGTTTCTCCTTAATGCCAATAATTACCATCTTTCAAATCCCACCTCTTTGCCAAGTACTATAATAGGCACATTCTCTCTTTATCTTAATGATTGTATGGGAAGATATTATTATTTTGGTTTCACAGTTGAAAACATGAGGCTCAGGGGTCACACAGCTAGTAAGCAGCCAAAGCTGAAATGTAAACCCCAGACCTAACATTCAAAGTCTGTACTCTACCATGCTTCTGCTTTTATCATAAGTAGGAAGGCTTTATTACATTGGAAAAGGGTTATTTCTACAGAGGAATGAAGTTGTTGGAAGCACCTTGAGACATATAATATTAGCTCTGCAAAAGACTAGAGCAGACCTAGCCCAACAACTCGCCTAGCTGTGCTTCCTTTTTAAGCCCACTCACTCTCCCAGGCTCCAGCTGAACACTGCAAGGGGCTCTGTGCCATTTTGGGTGAGATTATGACATGAGAGCACCTCCTAAATGAAACCTGTACCCCTTTATCTTGAACACATTGACCTTAGTCCTGCCCTGGGGATTTTCTCAGATTATTAACGTCCTTCTTCCAGTGATCAGCCCTTCACATATTTGATAAATATGATTCCTATCCCCTGTAATCTTGCCATGAAGGCACCAGAACCTTCTAGCATTATTTACAGTGGCCAGTGTCCAGGCTGGGGGGAGAACCATAAAGATTTTCAGAAACGCATGTGTGAATCAACATATTTATACAAAACCAAGAAACCTTCCTGTCTTTGTTCCCCTTTAACTCTATCCAGGTTTCCAGCTAGGACCTGGCAAGAGTCTCTTCCACCCTGGAGTGCTCCCTCAGTATTGCCTTCTCCTCGCCCAGCTCAGGTTTACACACCTTCCCTCTTGCCTCAGCGTGCCATGATAGCAGGCACAATGGGTTGGGGTCCTGACAACCTCATTTGGTGTCTGCAGAGTCTGTCTTTGGTGTTAATGCTAATGTCAGTTGGTTTTCTTCTAAGTGTATCCAAACCAAGTTAGTCTGAAGTGAGCCAAACGATTCAAGGAATCGAGCAAGAACTTGCCTTTACTCTTCCAGACACCAGTTGGTGGTAAACTGGCCTCTTTGACAATCACTGTTCTTTGGGCTCTGAGTGCCAGGCTCTGTTCTCAAAACTGTGGGTATGTCTACTTATTTCTATCGTTTTAACGTGAACATACAGAGATCTGACTTGCGCCTCCTGTCAGTCATCTTAGCCTGTGCTCGGTCTTCTTGATAAAGGAAGCTCTGCAGCATCATCTCCCAGAGGTCTCAGCTGGATGCGTCCAGCAATAGGCAGCTCACTCTGCAGGTCAGCCTGGGATTCCTACACAGCACTAGTGGTTGGTTCATTTACTTGGTATGAACAGACATATCAAGCATGCATTGTGCACAGCCTGGCACTGTGTATGAAGTGAGGAATAGGTAAGACGTTTGTAAAGATCCGATAAAATATTATTATCCCTGTGCTTAAATGAATTATCTCATGGACAGATTGACATGTGAAATAATAACACGAAGAATTAACCAAGGTAGCAAGGAGGTAGGTACAGCATGTGGAACTAGCCAGATCAGGGCCCTCAAATCCAGCGTGTGGGTTTGGTCGCAGAGGTGATCAAGCTTGGATTTTCAAAGATTTTCTCCGTCTCATTGTTAGATCATGAGCAGATGATTTGTCATAGTTTTGGTTTCAGAAGTAGTATTCTGTTAAGTGCCGTGCCAGGAGTGAAACTGATGGTATGCTAAGAAAATGGAAACTGCGTATCATATTCAAGTAAATATAGAATACAAAAATTATCTGTAGGTGTTTTTCCCAAGTACATACTTATGTTGTCCTTTTATTTTTCTAACATTGTGGTTGATATTTTAATAACTTTTATTAGTAATAGTATATATGAGAACAAGACAAATATGTTTCCCTAAAGTAAACAGTGAAATAATATTAAATAATCTTTAAAGCAAATGAAATGAGGGCCTGCATGCATTATGCTTCAGGAATTTCAGCTTTCCTCATTATTGTAATTACTCTTAGCTTGATATAGATCCATAAAATCAAAGATTTTAAATCAGAGAAGGTTCATTACCTATTGTTGAAAGAGGAATTAAGCAGATAACATTTTAATGGCTTGGAAGACAGCAGTGCTTTGTGCTGTAATAGATTTCTTTCCAAGATCTGTAAAGTATCATTTATTCTCAAAAATTAATTGCTGACACACAAAAAACAATCTCTGACAGAGATAGCAAGCATTTTACTCATCTTCTGATATTTATAAGCCCTTCCCTTTCTAGAAAATCCTTTTTTCATGATTTGTTTGGCTATTAACATCAGCTATTTACTGAACATGGACTCTGCACTTGGCATTGTGCTGGGCACTTAAAAGCTTGTATTATTCCCAACCCTTAGAGACAGTCCGTATTTCTGATGTGGAAACTGGAGCTCAGAGAGATCGTCCTTAACAAGGTCACACAGTTGTTTAGTGACAGAACCAGGATTGGAAATTTGTCTGTGACCCAAAAGCCTGTCTTCTTTTCATAGCACCAGACTATCTCTCGCTGTAATTCAAAGTTGTTTGATCAGGGGAATTAAGTCAACTAATCCTCTGGACTTGTCTCGTATTTATTTCTCACATCCAAACCGCATCCGAAAATGACAGAATATATTTTCTTTCTCATGCCCCTTAAGCACCAGTCAACCCACTGGCAGGGCTGTGTGATTTTCCACAGACCATATACCAAAGTCAATTTCTGATCAATTTAAAAGTCAAATATTGTTAAAAGTCAGAAAATATTAAAATAACATATCAGTTCCTTTGAGGAATTGTAACTTCTGAGTTTTAAAGCAATAGAACAAGTCATAAAGGCGTAGATCCTTTCCTGACAATATGAAAGTGTAGAACTTCTATAACTGAAACAGAATTGTAAACAATAGGTTAGAATGTTCATGATAACAAAAATCAGGGTTAAGATTTCAGTTATACAGAGAATCCTTCACATGTGAAAGAGTGGGAAGCGTTATAACTCTCCTAAATGAGTGAATGATTGATTCTTCCCACAACAAAAAATAAAAATGATAGGAAATTTATGGAAAAATTCATTCTTGCAAGTAAATTCAAATGAAAGCAACCTTGAGGTACCATTACATATCTCCTAAATTAGCAAGTGATTTTTTCTTTTCAAAATATTAACACCTAAGGCTGAGAAGTTCATGATGTGACACTGATGCATTCCCATGCTGTCACCGCAGTAAGCTGGCACAGTTGACATCATTATGTGGTTGTGCTTACATTCATATTTAGAACCAAAAAAATGTTTCAGATACTTTGCCTGATGTATTAATTTGCTCATATTACCCTAACAAAGTACCACAGACTAAGTGACTTAAACAAGAGAAATTTATTTTCCTACAGTTTTGGAGACCAGAAGTCTGATGTCAAGGTGTAAGATTGGTTTCTTCCCAGGCCTCTCTCCTTGGCATGTTGGCGGCCGCCTTCTCACTGTCCTCACGTGGTTGACCCTCGCTTCATGTGCGTGTCCTGTCTTCTCTACTTTTAAGGACACTGGTTATATTGGAGTCCATCCTAATGACCTCATTTTACCTTCATTGCCTCTTAAAAGTCCCTGTATGTAAATAAAGTCACACTGTGAGGTACTGAGGGTAAGAGCTTCAACATACGAATTTGTGCGGGACACAGTTCAGCCCATAACACTCCAGTGATACCTCCCCTGGTAACTTTTCCTATTCAGATCATTTTGATGAAGAAGAAAGTATTTGTGTGGGGACACAGTTCAGCCCGTAACACTCCAGTGATACCTCCCCTGATAACTTGTCCGACGCAGATCATTTCGGTGAAGAAGAAAGTGTGTGCGTAAAAACATTCATGGTAGTGTTTCAGTAATATCAGACAACTTAAAATGGCTGAAATATTTATAGAAGTCAAATAACTTATAACAACTATTTTGCAGCCATTAAAATTTTTAAGACTGAAAATTATGTAAAAAAATTTAAAAATTCTTAGCATATAATGAGAAAAGTAGAATACAAATATCATACGATTAATTGTGGAAAAAAATCTATGCACGTGGACAGTTACTGGAGAGGAAAGGAGGGTGAAATAATTCTCTTGTCGTGGCCCAAATATGGATGACATACAAGTTACTCTCATACAGCCTGAAGAGCCAGACCTCAGGTGCCTTGGGAGTATGGAGGAAGGAGGAATCAGCTTGGCCAAGAGAGTTAAACAAAATGTCAGCAAGAAGGTGGCATGGTTTTTTCCAACTATTTCCACTTTTTCATTTTTATCTTAAAAAGAAAAAGTAGGTTAGAATGAATAACGCATGGTCAGAGAGTACCAAGCTTCTGTGGCAGATAGTACTAAAGTTTTAGTATGTTTAGTACAAATTTTAGTCAAAAACAAGAAAAAACAGACAACTTGAGGCTTAACAAATTAACCTAGCAACTCAGCAGTGTGGTGCTAATGTCACAGTGCTGGAGAGTGCTTTGGGACAGGACACTCAGCACTCGGCTGTGCTGTTGGGAAGGATTCAGTCTGGCCTTGGTGCCCTGATATGTGGAAAGGAACATCTTGGCTGTCTATGACCTGTTCCTTCTCTGAACCTCAGACGACTCTTTAAAATGCACTTGTTGGAATGGGTCATTACAAAGCCCATCTCTTTCTTTTTCATTTTCTATTTTGTTCCCAAATACGCACAGAAAAATTATCTATACAGTATTTTCCTTGCAGCTGACAATTTTAAAGTATACTCTGGTCATTCTGTATTTCTTGCAAAGAGCCAGGCCCAGGTAGAATGTCAGAGAAAGGAAATAAGATAAAGTCACCCACCCTGTGTTTCCAGCACTTGATTTTATATGAAGCCAAACCCAAAATTCCTCCCAACCTTTCCCTGCTCACTGCCCAAGCTCAATGCAGGTCAGCAAACCCAGACCTTTATCGTTCTTTAGGGAACCTCTGAGTGGGCCGGGGCCAAGGAGAAGCATGCATTTCATTTCCGTGTCTTTAGCCTTAGGCATTCTCAGCCAAGACGGCAAGCACCAGGCTTTTGGAGGAAAGACAGCCTACCCTGCCCTTCCCCACCCCTTACCCTCCCTGCCAGAATGTGAGCAGCTTCTGAAAAGCTGGGTATATCCAGCCAGAAACACGGGAAGGATTTGGTTGCACTGGATAGAAACACAAACTATGAAGGGAATGAGAGCAGCAGTGGCCACAGGCGTTAACAGAACCCCTGTCTCTTCCTCGGGCTGGAAGAAAACATCACTCCCTCTCTAGGAGACTGTCAGCCTCCCAGAGGGAGGGTTAGTGAGTAAACTGAAAGAATAATAAAGGTGTCCCAGCCTAGAAGACGTATTCAGGGCAACAAAGAAAGTATTGCCCTGCAGTGTTCAGATTCTGAGCCTTTTATCTGTGCATCCTACCAAACGTGCCTGTAGCATCCTGGCACACACTGTTCTCTCCTACAGGGTTAGGCAGGGGGATTCTTTGTTTTGCAAGATGAACCAAGATAACACATACAGTAACTCAGATGCCCTGTGTGTGTGCACGCATTAGCATGTGCATGCACATGGCTGGAGGCAGCCACACAGACTAAAAGAATGTGAGCTTTGGAGTGATTCATTCACTTGGGTATTCATTCCACAAATCTTACTCAGCTCCTAGCACGTGGCCACCCATTCTGGACATGGGGTTACAGGGATGAACAGAAGAGACAAGATCTCTGCTCCATGGGAACTTGTGTTCTGGAGGGAAACAAGCAATAATCAAGTAAACTAGTCCGAGATACGGGCTTCTAGGCCACTCCACCATGGAACAACTGTATCACACTTCACCTCACTGAACCTGCCTCTGTCAGAGGAGGCGAGAACTGTCTTGAAGGGATGTCTGAAGACTTCAAGGGCCTCTCAGGGTTCTGGCACGTAGATACCGTGCTGCTGAGGCAGGAGCTCTGTGGGGTTGAGACTCTTGTTTGCTAGGCATGAAGAGACAGGGAGAGAAGTGGGATGGAAAGAAGGCATTCAGAACTCACAGGCAGCCCCAGTGAGGAGAAGTCAAAGCTCCGTGCCCCTTCCAGCACAAAAGCAAGTCCATTGAACCGGTGGCTTTTTCTGTCATCTAGCTCCTAAAAACAAAAACAAAGGTAAATTCCTGGAGTTCAACCTAAGTGTTTTGGGTCAAAGGTGGGCTGTACAAGTGTTCATGAAATGGGAGGCCAGAGAAAAGACACTGAGGGTTTGCAGAGAGGGTCTTCTGTTCTGGAGTCTAGTTCTGTTCAGTCTCTCTGAGAGATAGGGTCTTTATCGTACTTGTGCAGTTTACAAAAAAGTGACAAAGTTTCATAATGTAGGTTCACTCAGCCATTTAACAAATGTTAATGAAATGGGGTGCTGAAATGTAAAAGTGATAAAACTTCTGTGCCTTCAAGAATTTCCCAGTCAGTAAGGGAGACAGACATACAAATTACTACCATACAGGCCGGGCACAGTGGCTACGCCTGTAATCCCAGCACTTTGGGAGGCCAAAGTGAGTGGATCACCTGAGGTCAGGAGTTCGAGACTAGCCTGACCAACATGGTGATACCCCGTCTCTAATAAATACAAAAAATTAGCCAGGCATGGTGCCATGCACCTGTAATCCCAGTTACTTGGGAGGATGAGGCAGGAGAACCGCTTGAACCCAGGAGGCGGAGGTTGCAGTGAGCCGAGATTGCACCACTGCACTCTAGCCTGGGCAACAAGAGTAAAACTCCATCTCAAAAAGTAAATAAATAAAATAAAATTACTTATCATACAGCATGAAGAGGCAGATCTCAGGTATCTTGGGAGTATGGAGGAAGGAGGAATCCTTGGCCATACTCCCAAGTATTGGCCAAGAGAGTTAAAGAAAATGTCAGCAAGAAGATGGCATTGGAGGCGACATTTACATTGGGTTTTGAATGAGCCCTGTGGGTAGTAGGAAAGATTCACGCTATCTGATAGCGGGCAGGATTTTATTCTCAGTACTTCTCTTGCTTTAATTCTTGCAGTCAGTAGACACAGTTGACCTTCGCATCTTCAATAGCCGTTCTTCCTTGTCACAGAACATGCAGGAAGAGCACATTGTCTACAATTGCATAATATAGTTGGTCTAAACGTTAGTTAATTGGCTTTGACATTATTTCGGAGAGTCCTACAATCCGGATTATTAAAAATGCACAGTAACATTAAGAAAAGCCTCTCAGGAATCTGTTTTATGATACCCCAATTAAATGAGAAGCTCCAAATTTTGATAATATGATCAGTGTGGACTTGATTCTTTACAAAAATATTGAAAACAATACATATATTTAGAAGACAAGACCAGGGAGAAAGACAATATGCAAACTGAAAGGACCTATGAGACCATTTTTTAAAAGGTAAGGTTGGTACTGAGCTTCCTAGAGTCTGAAGCAAGAATAGCTCAAAACCCCACTGTTGGTTATCTTACTCGTATCAGTGGGCTTGAGGGACATACTCTTCTCTCAACGGAGTACAAACAAGGTTTTCTTGTTCCAAAAAAAATTTTTTATGTGTATTTATATTCCAGAAAGATGCAGCATTAAAGAATGTGGATCACAGTGAAAGTACAAATGAAACAGTAAATGTGGTTGTTAAGAGCACAGACTTTGATGTCAAGATTGACCCAAATTTACAATCTGGCTCTACAACTGGTTACGATGTTAAGCAAAGTTCCTACACCTCAGTTTCCTTATCTGTCAATTGGGAGGTAAAAGTGCCAGTCACAGGGTTGAGTCAGAAGGCCTCGGTGAAGAAATGCTGATACAGTGTTGAATACAGTTTCTGGCGCCCAGTATCTGGAATCTGTAGCGATGATTGCAGTGGGGTTCTTGTGTCTTCTTATGTTAAGAGGAGCCCCGTCTGTCATCCCAATCTATGACCTACTTCAGAGGTGCTCGCGACCCACACATGCTTTTAAACCCAGGCCAGGGCATGAATGATGATGAAGGCAGCCCAGTGGAGAGCGAGGGATCCGAGGGGGAGGCGGACAAAGCAGACACCCCCTCATGCTGTGCCTGTCTTATTTCTTGAAGGTGAATGATTCCAATTGTGACCAAGAACTTCTTTCCCTGCTCCTGGATGCCAAGCTGCTGGTGAAGTGTGTCTCCACTCCCTTCTATCCGCGTATCGTTGACCACCTCTTGGCCAGCCTCCAGCAAGGGCGCTGGGATGCAGAGGAGCTGGGCAGACACCTGCGGGAGGCCGGCCATGAAGCCGAAGCCGGGTCTCTCCTTCTGGCCATGAGGGGGACTCACCAGGCCTTGAGAACCTTCAGCACAGCCCTCCACGCAGCACAGCACTGGGTGTGAGGGCCGCCTGTGGTCCTGTTCCTTAGCGGAAAAAGCATCTGGAGTTGAATGCTGTTCCCAGAAGCAACATGTGTATCTGCCAGTTGTTCTCTGTGGTTCCAACAAATTGCAAATAAAACTGTATGGAAACGATGAGCAAGCTGCCTCTTTTTTAAACTTTTTTTTATTTCTTGTACTGACTGGTGAACATACTTTCTTATTGACTAAGAGACTCTTCGTTCCCACCCTCCTTTTTTATTTCAACCTGCCTTTTCTGGATAGAATTCAGTTAATAATGTGTCCACAACTGTGGTTCAGCAAGTTGGATGTGGTGGTGGATAGGGTGGCATTAGGAAGGGAGGGAGTGTGCGGAATGCCTTGGTGGTTGAGGCAGGTGTCATGGGTGGAGGGAGGGTGGACGTGGACTCAAGTCTCAGATTAGTTAAATGACCTCGGGCAAATTCTTCCACCTCTTTGAACCTAAGTCTATTTTGTAGAAAAATAAGGGCGGTATTATTTGTCTCATAAAGTTGATGAGTATTATGTGAGGTTGTGTGTGTGAGGCTCTATCAGGTACACAGCTGGAGCTGAAGAAATATTAACTCTCTGTCCCACTCACCAGTGTCACAGTATATGAATTATGACCTTCAGGGCATAGCCCGATGATCAGGACCAAAACATGATGGCTGTCTGATTAGAGGCCTTCACAATTTATTGGCATCAACATGTTCAGGTTGACACATTTCATGTCCATAAACCTACATAGGCAGGTGGGTGGGGGAACAGAGCCAGCATGCACACTTACCACAGGTGGGATTGGCATCTTAGGGTTCACTGATGTGCATATAGCCAATCATAGCAAGGGTGTGAATAGCAACACCCTTAGGAAAACCTCCCACACAAGGGGTGTTCCCTGTGATGGAGGATAAGGGTCCCAGGGCATAGCTTGCTGGCACCTGCCCCCACCACAGAGGTATGTGCTTGGTGGTGGAGGCTCTAGACTTCGCGCCCCTGAGACTCACACCTGATCCAAGCCACAGCAGCAGCCGAGGCACAGCCTAGGGGAGAGCATCCACACCTACACAGTGACCAGGGGGCCGTTGGAGGCATCCATCTACACTAAGGTGTGCTGGTCTTTTAACTCTGCCCCAAAGAAATAATTTGGAGGGAGGGAGAGTGGCTGTGTATTAATAGGAAGGTTTAGTCTAGGTAGATGAGATGATACTACATCATTGTTACAGGAAGTAATTTGCACAAGGTTAAGTCATGTGAAAAGGCCACCTCAGATCAATTTCTGCATTGCTGTGTCAAAGCCAGCAGGCTGAATGTAACGGGGCTCCCTAGTGGTCTTTAACATACGGTGTATCGGGCAGCCTCATCTCCATACCTCCCTCTGTCCACCTCGCTCCCACCAGTGCCCTACACACAACCTGGTTGAGTTCCCCATCTATTTAACAATAACATCGCTTCACCTTATCATCACCATCATCATCGGCTTCACCTCATTTCCACTCCTCTAGATGTAGCTGCAGAGTCCTCCGATGAGAGTTTTGGTCATCTTTGGAGGAGACTTATTGTGTAACTGCTCACTCCCCGACCTCCCACCAACTGTCTACCCCAAGATTGAGTTCCTTTCCCAATTCAGTAGCACCTAGAATTTGGGAATGGCCTGCACAAGCCTCTAGCATACTTCACAGGAAAGAGGACGCCATATTTCTCCCACATTAGGTAACGCCTGTCCAGACAGACCCACGTGGCCAAAAAAGCCTCCTAGAACTCTGATGGCACCGCCTATGCCCGATGGTGTGGGTCAAGCCACTCCCAGGCAGCATGCCTACTGGTAATGGCTTTTCTGTAACCTTGCAGCTAGTCTGCATCATTTCAGGTGAATGAAAACGTCGAGTGAGCAATATTCTGAGAAACACGGTCTGTTATAACAGAATCCCTCCCAAGATCTTTCTTCAAATTGCAGTATTACAGATCTCAGAAGTCATTTAGTATGACACCCTGACTTTATGGATTAGTAGTAGACGGAGGCCCAGAGGGCTGAAGTGACTTGCGCAAAGGACAGCAGAGGATTGTGGGGTTCCACATTCCAGTCCCCCAGCCCCACCATGCTTATGAGGAAGGGATTCCCTCCTGGAAGCTCCATGGCTTTGACTCACATCCTCGTTTACTAGAAACCAAATTTAAAAGGTTTGAGCAGTTTCTGTGGGGGAAAAAAAGAAAAGGAACAACAAACAATTCACTCAAGAATCACACCAGTTGGAAAAATAACTCTAGAACGCTGCGTTCCTCTTTGTGCTGGTATTGAGAATGTTAACCATAAATGTTAGATGAAGGAGTAAGATGATACGTTGTCTTGCTTACAGTTAAAAGTTCCTGTCAGTTATCCCAAACCTTTCTCTCTGAAAACAAATCAGAATAAGCAAGGGCTGCCCTGGCCCTCACTCACACTCAGATTCTATAGCTTTGCTTCCTGGGACGTGGACCCCAGGGTGAGCCAGTGCAGGGTGAGAGCCTCTGGAGTCAGATTGCCAAGGTGTGAGCACTGGGAGGCCTCTCTCTCTGAGCCTCAGTTTTCTCACCCATAACTAGGGCTAATAATGGTTACATTACTAATTAATAAGTACATTTCTCAAGGTCACAAAGCTAGTAAGTAATGGAACCACAATGCAAACCCAGGTCTGTAACCCTCGGCCCGATGCTGTGTTAAGTCACCAGAGCACTTCTAGGTCCCTCTGCTGAGGAACCTGGTGGACATCCTAGAGGGCATTTGAATGGCACACTCTGCTCTATTTCCCATTTCCCTCTTCTGTTTCAGAGACTGATAATATCATAGCAGAGGGAGACCATGAAGTGTCTGTGACTTTTTCTAATTGTCAGCTGATGTCCCTGCCTTCCCAAAGGTGGGGCACACTCTATCTTTGTTCTGTTCAAGAGTTTTAATACCGTGCCGGGCATGGAGGCTCATGCCTCTAATCCCAACACTTTGGGAGGCCAAGGAGGACAGATCACTTGAGGCCAGGAGTTCAAGACCAGCCTGGCCAACATGGCGAAACCCCATCTCTCCTAAAAATACAAAAATTAGCCAGGCATGGTGGCGCACACCTATAATCCCAACTACTTGGGAGGCTGAGGCACAAGAATCACTTGAACCAGGGAGTCAGAGGTTGTAGTGAGCCGAGATTGCACCACTGCGCTCCAGCCTGGGCAACATAGCAAGACTCTGTCTCAAAAAAAAAAAAAAAAGTTGTAATACTGAAGTGTTTGAACTCCCCTGTTTCTCACAGAATAAGACATAGGGCCCTTCATCCAAACCTCCCCTCATACCCCAGATTTTCCAGAAGGTGTATGCAGATTTGATTACCATTAACATTCTCTGTAGACAATGATTATTATGGCATCACTTAGGTTACTAGAGTAAGATTGAGTCAGGGACTTCCAAAGTGTTAGGATTCACTTTGAAGTCCATCTGGCCCAGTGGTTACCAGTCATGACTGCATATCAGAATCACTCAAGGAAAATGTTAACCCAGATTGAAGCCCGAGTCCCTGAGTCCCTCCCAGTCTGACCAATTCAGTCAGAATGTCTAGGGGTGGTCCCCAAGAGCTGCTGAACCAGAGCCAGTCGGGAGAGCAGGGTTTATGTCACTGGCTTCTTACCTCTTGTTGGCTGTGTCTCTGCCCACTTGCCTTTCCCTCAGAAACACACAGGGAAAATGAAAGGATCCAAATCTGACCCCCTTCTCCCTTCTAGTCCCACTCTGGAGAGGCCTGCTGGGAAGAGGGGGATGCTGGACTTGGCTTGGAAAGTGATGGATCTCTCATCTCCACTTCTCTTTGCCCTGTTCTCACATGCGAGAATGTGCAGGAGCTGGCTTTAAAAAGGGACCCAGTTTTTAAAAGAAATGAGAAGTCCCATTGCTTCTTTAACCTGCAGCTAGATTTAGATCTGGAGTGGAGGTCGTTTTCCCAGTCAGCGCAGCTCCCTGGGTCTGAATAGCAGCAGGCCTGTGGCACGAGATCCGTTGTTTCCCCTCACCTTGAAAACTGGGTCTTATCTTTTTGGAAAGAAAACTCATTATGATAAATGTAGCAGAAGAGCATTCAAATGCAAGTTTGCCCTGTCCTTTGGAGAGAGCCTGCATTTTTCTCCAGTTAGCTGCAAATGCAGCAGCTCAGTAGTCTAATTTAGCTCCAACAGCTGGGAATTCAGTATTTCTTCTTAATAACTTCAAACTCATTATAAACTGAAGATGGCACATACAATGAGAAAATGGGAAAATGAACTAATGGGTGTTCCAGAGCTTGAAAGGGAGAAAAGGAGGCTTCTTGTTTGAGTACCCATATTGTGGGTTTTCTCTCCACCAGCAGCGATAGATACGAGAAGGAAGGCTTGGTTTCCTTTTGTTCTAATGAATCCAGAGTTCTTAGACTTGAGACTACCACTGCAAACTGCAGAGCTTTGGTTGTTGCACCCTGCTCACAGCTGTGAGACAGGAATCAGGCACATCAAACTATTGCTAGCAAAAAGAAAAATAACTCTGACTTTGATGCTGACTAGACTACTGGAGTGTGAGTTTCTCCTCCCCTCGGTGGCTGTCAGAGTTCTGGAAAGCTGCCTCCAGGCGCAAGACCAAGATTTCCAAAACCAGCCTTCAGCAATGGTCAGGTGATGAGGGAGCTAGGATGTGTGGTTCAGATGACCCAGGGGGGGTTCTGAAGCTGGGGGTATCCTGGTGCTTCACTAGTGAAAGGGGAGGGAGCCAGACTGGAATTTCTACTCTGCCATGGGTAAATCTTAGGCAGGCAGATGGGATTCGTGTTGTCTTGACAAACAACGCGCCCGTTGCGGAGGCAGGGCTCTTTGGAAGAAAACACCGGATTGGAGTCAGGGATCTGTGTTTAAGAGCTGGGCTGGCTAATATGACTTTAAGCAACTTTATCTGGCTTTCTCTGTGTCTGTTTTCTGTCCACACCTCTCTACTGTTGTTAGGCTCAAACAAGAATAGGGATCGCTTCCTCCAGTGTCAGGAGGAGAGAAAGGGAACTTGAAGATAAGGGGAATGTCTGGAGGAGAGGAACGCTGGGGGAAGGTAGACTATAGATATTGACCATCTGCACGTGGTGTGGTCAGGAAGTAGACTCTAAAATCCTAAGGCGACGTCCCTTGTCTCCCTCTTGTGCTCTGTTTATCTCTTTTGACACTTGAATTTTCAAGGACTCCCTACTACGCCTGAGCTGCTTAAGAGATCAGGACCCTTAGAGTTCTGACTTTCTGGGAGGACAGCAACCACTTGGTTTGCAAATCAGGAGACTTAGGTGGATCTTCTAATGCCTGAGAAAAGCTGCCCTGGCTGAGTGGGGCTCAAGCCACTGCAAGTTCCCCCATCTGGATGCAGGGGTGAAACAGCCCAGGCTCAGGTGTGGGGGCCACCCTGTAGCCAGGACGGAAGTGCCTCGCAAACTTGGCCTGCTTCTCCCTTAAAAAAGGGGTGAACTTTCTCTTCTGGACACTTGAAGTTCTCCTCAGCAGTACTGGTTACTTAGCATTCTCCATGCCACACTTGCTTCCTTCATCTCTCTTTGACCAAGTGAGTCCTATTACTTACAACTTACTTTCTCCCAGGAGACAGGAAAAGACATCCTCCTGTCATTTGGTCAATTTGATTTTAGCTCATTTTTTTACGTCACCTTTGCTTTAACCGAGAAACATTTTGCTCTTTGCTAGCACAAGCAATAAGATAAGGTGTGCTATACTGAGCGCCTATATGTGTTCAAAGTCTCGCATAGACTTTAGCGGTTAGCCATGAGCCACTCCAGCAAGGGAAACAGATGGTATCCCCCACTTATATATGAGAAAACCAATGGAGAGGGGTTAAGAAACTTGCTTAAGGTGTCCCTAAGAGTGAGAGTCAGGATTTGAATTCAAATCATTCTGATTCCAAAGCCCAACTTTTGCACAGCTCCACACTCCTTGAGAATTCAGGCTTTCTTCGACTATGCTAATAGTCTCCATGACCATGCACTTGGATAAAGGATTGACCACAGCCAGAGAGGCAGCATCCAGTTATCTCCTTGTATAGAATGGATAATCCACCCCATGTATCCAGGATCTGTTAGGCAAAAGAGTTCTATGAACTCTTTCATGTTACCTTCTTACTAAAATAGAACTTTTATCATCCTCACCCTGAGAATAGATGTTCCTGTTTAGAAAAAGACTTCCTTATCCCAGGTGACCTCGCACAGTTGGTAGAAATTCCAGTTTCCCCCATAGTTAAACAAACATCTGTCTGAGCTCAATCTGTGTGCCACAATTTAATCCTTGCAAACTCTCCCTGGAAAGAAAATAGGAAGAGATTGGTCAATGGGGGATTCCCTTGTGGGGTGCAGGCAATCAGAGATTGTGGACTGAAGGGGCCCTGGGGGATCACCTGGTCCAGCCTCCTGCCCACCCCGCACTGGGACTCCTTGCTCAGTTTCCAGGCAGGTCCTGCATTCTCTGCCTGAAGGTTGTCTCACAAAGCAGCTTGTTCCTGGGGCAGCAGCTTTAGTTGTCTGAAATCTCCTTCTTCTGTGAGCCAACATGTGTCTCCTCCCAGCTTTGGGGTGTCCCTTAAGCCTCCCTGCTGTGTCCACAGGTGTGTCCATGCGTAGGGATCTTGCTCAAGCATCTTTGAGCCTCTCTCTCTCATCGCCTGCCACCCCAGTATGTCGGCCAAGTCCTCTCTGTGCAAACGCCTTCTTAAGCTGTCCTGTCTACTACTGCGCAAAGAGTCCCTGAGACCCCGGTGTTCACCTGAACCTGGCATTGTCCACCTGGTCCCTTACCTCTAGTCTCTCCACTCCAGGATCTCCTCCCTGCAATCACCAGAGCCATCTTTTTAAGGCAGATCTCTAACCTTGTCATCCCCAACTTAAAGCCCTTGAACGGCTCTCCATGATCCACAGGATAAGCTCCTTAGCATGATCATCAAAGCCTTTTACATCCTGTCTGGATTGGTGGCTGCTTTGTACATAACATGCAATATAGCTAATCTTCACAATAATCTTATTGCTAGATTTTTGAAATGCATCTTACAGAGCATTGTGAGGCTCACAGAGATGAAACGATATCCCCAAATCGCATAGCCAGTAGGTGGCAGAACTGAGACTTGAAGCCATGGTTTCTCAGACTAAAATCCCTACCGTTTCCATTGTTCCAAGCACTGTATGTGTGTGTGTGTGTGTGTGTGTGTGTGTGTGTGTGTGTGTGTGTGTTGTGTGTGTGTGTGTGTGTGTGTGTGTGTGTGTGTGTGTGTGTGTGTCTGTGTGTGTGTATGACTAATAAAAAATGCATGACATAAAATTTGCCAGTTTAACCCTTTCTTATTGTACAGTTCAGTACTGTTAAGTATTAATATTCACGTTGCTGTGCAACCAATCTCCAGAACTTTATCTTGCAAAACTGAAATTCTACACTCATTAAACATCTCCCCCATTCTTTCCTCCCCCAGTCCTTAATAACCACCATGCTACCATCTCTGTGAATTGGACTACTCCAGGTATTTCACATAAGTAGAACCAGTGGAATCATACAGTATTTCTCCTTTTATGTGTAGCTTATTTCACTTAGCAGTGTTCTCAAGTTTCATCCATGTTGTAACAGGTGATGGTCCCTCCTTTTGAAGGCTGAATGCTACTCTTTTGTATGTATATACTAGGCTTGCAGTTTTTGAGCAGTAGTCAGCATCATAACACCTCGTTCATAATCTTCATCTATCCCAAACATGGGATTGTTCTATGACAAGCTCTCCCAGGGGTAACATTCTGGGCTCTGGACAGCATAGGCCTGAGCTGTGATGAAATCTATGAAAGATATCTGAGCTGGTGAACGCGCAGGGCCTTAGTAGCCAGAGTTCCCACCTTCAATGGAGATCCTGGGAGTGCAAACCGAAGGCCCCCTGTCCCTACCACCATGCCCAGATTCCTCCCTACTTGTTTCTGATGCCTCTTCTCTTCCGAAGGGCAGAGGCTTTCAAGCCCCAAGAGCAAAGGGGTGGAAGATTCCCCAAGAGAAGGGCAGTGATGCCCACCTACACCAAGCCTTAGGTAGCATGGGAGGTGGAGAAACGTGGGTCCTGTTGACAGAGGACAACAATGAGAGGACTCTGGAAGGGGCAGTTGTTTACTCTCATAACCAGCCACAGACAGCAGGGTGCAGGGGGCCTCTGGGAACACTAGATTAGGGGACTGAGATGTCTACCCAAGATTCTTTCTGACCAACCGCCCCCATTTCTGTGCCTGCTGGTTTCAGTCTCCCCCCTCCAGAAGGGCCTTCTCCACGTGGCAGGGCACATGGCCACGTGGAGCCCTGGGGCCACATCCTCATGACTCAGCCACGAAAGAGGAAAGGTGTGGAAAGTCGAGCCCCACCTTCACTGCTAAATCCTGGGCCCCACCTCTGGCTGGGTCTGCAGCCCTGAGGGAGGAAGGCTCTTCTACCAGAAGGAGCGGGAGAGGAGTTGGGGATCTGGGGCTTCGCAGCTGCCCTGATTGAATCCCCTTTAGAGAACAGGTAACTGGAAACCCAGCGAAGGAGGAACAGGAGGCTTATGCAGCAAAGACACCATCTTCTCCAGTTCTGCTGTCGGGAGGAAGAGCACATTCCATGGCAGCCTCAGCATTGTCATTTACTGGCTGTGTAACCCTAGGCAGGGGCCTTTGTGTCTGCTGGCATTAGGAGGCCTCTCTCGCCCTGTGACCTTTCTCACTTCCAGGCTTGCTGAAAGGGAGAGAAAAGCAACCCCAACCCCCAACCCCGTGGCCTTGTCATTCCTTTCAGGAACACCTGCAGGAGTTGCCATGGCAACGGGATCCCACAGCCAGCTCTCCTGCTGTCTGTTCACCGTGGAGCTATGAGTTGTAGGGGCCAGAGAGTTTATCAGAAAAGGGTAATTGCTGTTTCATTCGGGACTCCTGGTCCGGGAGGAGGCCTTGAGCTGGTCCATCCTAAGGGAATAAGGTCATTGGAATCAGTGCACGGGATGGCCTTGCAGGGTAGGGCAGCCACCGGGTCCAGAGAGTCCCCCCGGTTCCCTTGGGCACTGTCCCCACTCTCCCCTAGCGTGCAGAGTGGCCAGAGCCCGGGACTAGGAGCAGGACTATTCATATTCTTCCTGCAAACACAGATGACAAGGCACATGCTTGGCCTTGGATTCTCAAAACAATAATGTGATACTCTTATGTTCATTTTACAGAGGAGGACACAGAGGCAAAGGAGGCAAGGTGACACAGGGTCACCTAGTCATAAGCAGCAATGCTGGGAATGAGAGCTGGGCATTTCCAGTCCAGACCCCTTCTTCTTTCCATGATGTCCCTCAGTTCTCCCTGCTCCCAGTTGTCATGACAGGGCTTTTGCTTATCCAAGTGACATTTCAAGACCACTTCTTCTCTCTAGGGCAAAAATAGGCTTGATGTAGCTTGTGATGAAATATGGAAATATTTTGCATCTGATATGAAAAAAAGGAACCAGTTGACCGTGGTGCCTGGTTAGTATCTTAAGACCCCGGGGAGGGGAATTCTGGGTGGTGGGGAGCAGCCCAATAAGCAGAGCCCAGGTGAGGGGATCGTGCTGTGAAGACGGCCCTGAACACACACTGGGAGCTGCAGAAGTTGCCCAGGTAAGCGGTGCCATGACTCGATCTGTATTTGTGCGAATTCTTCTGCTCTGGAGGGTGAGAAGGAGCCTTCCTCTTATGGTGCATGATAATTCTGCATTCTTCATTCAATGGGTAGAATCTTCCGCAGTTAATAAATTACACAAGTCACCTTGTGGGTCCTAGGGAACACCCTGACTTGGGCTTGGAATCCATCTCTCATGATCACTCAGTCCTAGGTTGATGGCTGTGGAGAACACGGAGGTGAGCATGACGCAACCTCGCCATCAGACAGCTGACGCTCAGGCGGGAAAGACACCTTCGGAGCGATTTCCTCGGTGGGGTGCAAATTAGAGCAAAGTTCTTAACTATGGGATCCGTTGACCTCCTGGTTTGCATAGACAGGTTTCAGGGAGTCCAAGAAATTTGTGACATTGCATGCAAAATTATTCAGTGTATGTGGAGTGTGTGTGTGTGTGTGTGTGTGTGTGTGTGTGTGTGAGAGAGAGAGAGAGGGGGGTGGGTCAAAGGGAGGGAGGATGCCTATGGCTTTCTCTGGATTCCCCAAAATCCAGAAAGGTTAAGAAACACTGAGTAAGAACCTTTTTGAGGGTGTTTTAAGTGGCTAGATTCAATACATAGAGGCAGCGGAAATTATGCTCAGTAGAGTTTGTGGCTGGCACAGGGTCTGTGCATGGAAAGATAGCCATAGAGTTTATGGACTTGAACTCAGTTTCACAGTCCAGGTTAGCTTTTGCTGTGGTCTGGAGGATTTTGTCCTCCCTCCCCTAAAAACTCATATGTTGAAATCTAACTCCAAAGATGATGGTATTCAGAGGTGGGGCCTTTGGGAGGTAGTTAGGTCACGTGAATGGAGCCTTCACGAATGGGATTTGTGCCCGTTTAAAAGAGGCTTGAAGGAGGGTGTTCACCCCTCCCACCATGTGAAGATGCAGCAAGAAGCCACCATCTATGAGGAACAGGCCCTCACTAGACACCAAATCTGCTGGCACCTTAAGCTGGGACTTCCCAGCTTCTAAAACTGTTAGCAATAAATACCTAGCCTCATGTATTTTGTTATGGCAGCCTGAACAGATGAAGACAGCTTTCCACACAGACAGAGGAAAAGAGAAACAAACTTTGTGAAGCCAACCCCACACTCCTGTGCCTGACAACCTATCCCCTGCCCTATAGGAACACTCCCATCTCCCCACCTGCTTCTAGGAAGAGGCCTTGGTTGTGGAAGACCAGGGCCCGTGGCTTGTACAGAGCTACTATTCCTGGTCGCAGCACAAACATTGCCGTCTTTCTCAGCATCATTGCCCTCCTGTGGAGAACAGCCTTCTCTTACCTAGGCTAGCTGAGTTCAAAGGAACAATGAAAAAAAATTCAGAAGGCAACATTTTTTGGGTAAGAAATGGTTGCTTTTTATGCCTGTCAAGTCTCTAGTGAGATTCTGAATAAAACTCACCACTATGAAAGAGAGTATGAAATAAAAGGAGCTTTTATGACTCTGGGTTCTTACTTGTTTGAAATACTTACCTTTCCATTGTGAAACATATACCTTCTGTGAGTCTTGGCACTGAATAACACCCAGTGATGAGTTGTCGTTGATTTCTTCTCATAGACCATCTGGGCAATGGAGCCGGGCTCTGTAGGGATGCTTACACAGTGGAAAGGGAACAAGGAAACAGGCTGAAACTTTTCAACAGTCAGTTTTATGTGTGTATGGCAATTACTTCTGCAGGAAGATGAAGGAAGATTTACTATGTCTAGAAGTGCAGAGCCCTGTGAATACTGTGCCGTAAAATGCAGCATCCGGAACACAATCCAGCTTGGAAGTGTGTGGTGCTGCTTTCTGGAGCCCCAGCAGGACACCATCTGCTCCTGAAGTTAAAAGAAGGGTGACCTGATTCCCTGGAAGCCTTGGGGAGATGACCCAAGCTCCCAGGAAGGAAATAGGGCAGAGCTGGGGAAGAGAGGTGTCTTCAGCTGCAAGGGTGGTGGTCTTGGAAACTTCTACCAAGTTGCCTTAGATGGGAAACAGAATCATTCTCACTTTGCTTAAGTGCTTTGCACTCTGCTCTTCCCCAACACATTGCCTGTTGGGTCTTCCGATAAATGAGTCTCCACTCTCTTGAAAAAAATAAGAAGAAGCTCTTGTCAGAGATGTAGGGCAACCGAGCTAGCA
Source organism: Hylobates moloch (assembly GCF_009828535.3). Taxonomy (NCBI): domain Eukaryota; kingdom Metazoa; phylum Chordata; class Mammalia; order Primates; family Hylobatidae; genus Hylobates; species Hylobates moloch. The sequence continues at coordinate 14,716,117 of NW_026652288.1, read as the reverse complement.
AAGATTTATCAAATCCCTACTATGTGCCGCTCAAGCTGTTAGGGGCTTGACATACATATTTTTCTCTAGAACTTAATTATAAGAGGCAAAGATTTTCATCTTTATGTATAGATAGAAAATGGATCAGAGATACCAAAGACTTTCCCAGAGATGCTAAGGACTTGCTCTATCCTTTGGAGATACTAAGGATTGCCAAATGCTGCTGTCTTTCAGCTTAACATTCCTAACTAGCTTAACATTCAGCTAGTTACGTGACAGAGCTCAAAAGCTGGTGCTTTTTGGCTAGGTAGTGCTCTAGTGTTTTATAAGTTTAATTACTCATCAGCAACAAATTTGTAAACTCTTAGAGCACTGGAAAAGTCCTTAAGAATCACCAGCTTCCACCAGCCTCTTCGTGTAACAAGCCCTAAGGCTGGAGGGAGCAGCTTCTGCTTCAGTGATGCTGCTGCTCCATGGCTGGAGAGGTTGGATTGCTGGAACACTCACCTATAGCCTCGCGTCTGATACTGCTCTTGAACCCCCCACTGTCACAGTGTCTAGGGGTATGGTGCTGGACCCTGAGGGGCTGACAGTAATCAGTGCAGGGTCAGCTTGATGACTAGGGTTGTGGTGGCTTTTGGGGTGGAAGGATGTACCTCTCCTATATCAGAGCAGGGCTGGGCCCATCTCTTATTTTCAAGAGAGACGAAAGGCTTGCTGCCTAGCATAGTTGTTCAACAAATTCTTGCTGAGTTGAATCATGCACGAATGTAGAAGGTACACAGTAAATGCGAATGAAATGAATTCGTGCCCCCAGATACTCAGAAACAACATTTTCCAGCCAGAGCTCTCTATAGAACAATGAGGCAATGGAGCTAGAAGTCACAGCTAAGAAGCAGACCACAAACCACCGATGTCTATGCAGTATATGAAACCAAGAGGAAAACAACTCTGTCCCGCTACAGCGTCATTCTCCCCACAGAGGCCTCCAGTGAAGAGCCCCAGCAACCTTGCTCCAAGTCCAGCAGTGAGTTGGGGATAGAATCTAATGAAACTCATTTCCATCTGTCAACTTCTTTAATTAGGTGGGGAATTTCATTGACTGTCTCTGGACCTAGAGAGTACCCAATATATAATTTTTCAAACTTGGAATAAACCAAAATAAAAATATGCCAACTTCCAAGTGGATACATTAGCCCAGCCTCGATGCATTAAAATAATCATTATGACTGAACAAGGAGTTTGAGTAATAATCTGTGCCCTACATGCCAGAGCTGGCATGATATGCTTCACAGCACTTTATTTCTATCCAGGCTTCAGAGTGCCAGCATCAAATAATACAATCTGTACAAAATGCTACTAGCCTCAAGAGCCCTTTATTTCCAAGCTCCTAAAATCTTAATGATAACACACATTAGTACAGCACTTTTTAGTTTATAAAAGGCTTTTATGGAAATTATCTCATTTAATTTATTACTTACAAGGTTCCTGTAACTCACAACCTCCCTATAAAGAATTACCTTCATTTTACATGGAAGGAGGCCAAAATTTAAGGAGATAAGTGAATTTTCCAAGGTCATGTAGGTGGTAAGTGGTCAAGTAGATTCTGACGCCAGACCTTTCTACGATGTGTCCCATGACCAAGAGTAAGATGCCTGATTTTAGAGCCTACACCCCTTTATGGGAATAACACGATTTAAAAATTTTAAGCTGGAAGAAACTGGTCCAACTTCTCAACATTGTGTTCACTCCTAGAGCAATGTTGGTAGATGCTAATGCTAATGTTAGTTGAATACTTCTAGTGATGGGGAGCTCACTCTCAGAGAATGCCATTGCGTTGTTGAACAGCTCTGATTGTTTGAAAATTGAGACAAAATCTGCCTCCATGCAATGCCCTCTCATGAGGCATAGTTCTCTCTGCAGGAGCCCACAGAATATATCTACTCTTCCACAAATAGCCTTCTCAAGGGATAGCACCACGTTCAAAAATGTCCACCTCAAAGCACATTGTGCAGTTCATTCTCCCCCATTTTGCTAAAAGAAGTATTGTATCTGCCTATAGCACATTTCTAAGATGAGTTGGGTAACATCTGCATCACTGACCATACTCATGTACTGTGTGGCTAATCATCATGGGTAGATTTTTGACATCAAGCTTTGACATCAAGCTAACCAGGATGAAGTGTCTGAATTTTTGTCTGCCTCCACTTTTAGAAATTATTCTCTATTTTTCTCACTTGGAGGGTTCTGAAAACCTTGGCAATTTCCTTCAGCATCTTGGTGGACAAACTGTGTGAGCCTAGAAAATTTCCTTTCACCAACTGTGTCTCTAATTTCTCTCCTGCCTTACTGTGGATCTCAGTCCTGAATCTCTGTTCTCTTGTCTGCCTTTACTTCTGTAAAAAATATTCTTACTGGAGGAGAAGTTGAAAGTGAGGCGAGCGGTGCTCCATTCTTTGTGACACCCTCAGTTGTCTAGTGACTGTATATCAACTGTATACAGATTGGCTCCCTGCTTGGAAGGAACTCCACCTCTTGCTGCAGATATAACCAACAGGCCCCTTTCTTATTGTCTAAAGCAGGCAGTGTATGGCTATGTTAAAAGAAAAACTATAAACAAATTTACCAGAATTTATTTGAGCAACAAACGATTCATGAACAGCATAGCAACTCCAAACCAGGAGAGGTTCAGAGTGCTCCACAGGAAAAGGAAGTGGGATGCCGACACAGGCTGATTGGTGGCAGCTTGGGATTTACCTCATATGGACATGGTCTGATCAGTTAGCACCCTCTGATTGGCTGTAACTCGGCTGCTGCAATTGACTGAGACTCAGCTACTTGTTACAAGAATATACTCTTACTAGATTGCAGTTTGTCTATATCCTAAATTAGGTTGCAGTTTACCACTTAGGAATTCAAAATGTAGAGGCAGCAGCTTTAGGCCAAACTTAATTTAACAATTCCCCCATTTTGGTCAGCATCTCAATTTTGAGAGATTGGCCAAAATCTTGGTCATGGACGCCACTCTGTCACCATCATAATGGACTTGGTTAGTCTCAGTATGGAATTTACAATTCTCAACATGAGTCAGCTGACTTTTCTTTATGTTCTCTTTATGTTTTTGTTATTCTAATCATAATGAAGCTACCTGAGAACATTTAAGACTCTTGGGTGTCGTGGCTCATGCCTGTAATCCTAGCACTTTGGGAGGCAGAGGCAGGCGGATCACTTGAGGTCAGGAGGTCAAAACCAGCCTGGCCACCATGGTGAAATCCCCTCTGTACTAAAAAAATGCGAAAATTAGGTGGGCATGGTCACAACTGCCTATAGTCCCAGCTACTCCGGAGGCCAAGGCACAAGAATCACTTGAGCCCAGGAGGCGGAGGTTGCAGTGAGCCGAGATCGCACCACTGCACTCCAGCCTGGGTGACAGAGGGAGACTCTGTCTCAAAAAAAAAAATAAAAATAAAAAAGACTCTTGAGTGGATACAGCACCAAGGAGACTATTGTGATTGCTGTCAGGAGGATAATACTAAGAGATTGAAGAAACCTCTTTAACAGGAGCCCCCATGAATCAAACTGATTAAAATCAAATATATCCAAAACGAGCCAGAAGAAGAATTTACTTATTTTAGCCAAGTACCTTATCTGTTAATTTCTTACAACTGAGTTTCTATGATACCAGACCTATTTTTCTGTTGTAAGTTAACTGTCACACACAGGTGTTAACTATCGTACAGATTCCTCTTGGTTCAGCCAACAGGTAGTCCAAAGCCATTATGTGATCTAAAACAACTCTAGTAAGAGAATTTAAAGAAGTTTGCTGGGAAGTGATAGCCTTTGCAGTTCAGTTAGCTATTGTAGCTAATGTTTGGGCAGATTTCTAATCATAAATTCATTTACACTGATGCCAAGCCACAGAAGGAGCATTCTACCAAAAGATGCCCATTTAGAGGGGTTTGTGCCTGCTTGCGAATTCCTCTTTACTCCATAATAAAAACTAAGGGGTGTAGACCAAGGTTTGGTTTCCAATTGGTTATGGAGTGATGGTACCATGATTAGAATTCCTAATCCAAATTGGCCCCTTATTTTTCACTTATTGAGACATGGGGTTGCCCAGACTTATGATTGATCATTAAATCCTCCACAGATAAAAATATATCCTGGAAGGGCACAACAGACAATTCCCTGTCGAATGTCTTATGTGTTAGGTGTTATCAGTAGGGAAGCACTAGTAATATTTCTCTAAGGCTCCATTATTGAATTATTGCATGATTGGAGGATATTGAAAAGTACAGAATTAGGGTTATAAATTTGTCTACACACTGTTGAATTTTTTTTTGTTGTTTTCTTACTCAATTTCTAATTTCAGTGCAAAACTTCCTCACTATAGGTTTTGCCTACTCTTAGGTTTAAACAAGAAATCTGAATGTAAGACTTTAAGAACCTAAAGGAGCAGATGTGCACTTTGAGCAATACTCACAGTTGGAATATCAGTGAAATTTGTCACAGAGTGAACTTTACAGTGACCTTAGAGAATCCCTAAGATCATGTAAGGATTTAGGTTAAACATGACATATCCAATATTCACTTAAGCTCCCTGTGGAAGCTATTGATTATGAAATCTTAATTATCTCATTATCATATAATGTATAAGTAGAAAAGAAACACAGAAAAAACAACAAAAGGGACAAAGTTTTCATGACGACAGAGAAGTCTTGATAATAATATTGGAAGCTTTAAGGACTCAGGAAGGTCCAGGTATCTGTCCAGACTCTCCGTGAGTCCAAATTTAATACTGGATTTACATGCTTTTAAATACCAATTTTGTTTCTCCAACTCAGGTGTACAACATTGTTTATTAAATAGGCTATCATAGGTAATCTGACTTGGATTAATCTTACGGAGTTCTCAAGTTGCATATCTTAACAGTTTCAGTACTGGATGACTTAGCACGAAAATCTACCAAAGCATTTCCATGGTATTCAATTAATTATTGTCCTCCTTGATGTTAGGTTAGCAATTTTATGAGCCAATCAATTTCTTCATTAGCTTTCTGAGAATTTTTCCATAGTCCAATGGTATGATCAGGTTTCTAGAAATTTCATACAATTTCTAGAACACATATTAGTAACACATTCATGCAAATGTAACCTCAAGTAGGTTTAGGATTACTTATTATTTCACAATGCTTCCCATATAATTTAATATCTTAAATAAGCCCGATTAGTTTAATGTCTTTTTTTTTTTTTTTTTTTTTCTGAGACAGGGTCTCACTCTGTGGCCCAGGCTCTGGAGCACAGTGGTGCTATCATGGCTCACTGCAGCCTCAACTTCCTGGGATCAAGCAATGCTCCCACCTTGGCCTCTCAAAGTGCTGGGACTACAGATGTGAGCCACTGCACCTAGAGAGAGATTCCCTTTGTTTAAACGGAGAGTCTTTTGAGATGTTCCAGGAGTCCATGTGCAAAATACCAAAGTTAATTCAAGATCAAGAAAAATATTTAATTTAGAATTTGATTTTGGGAAGTTTGTCAAAAATCAAGTTTAAAACCCTTGATCAAAATAGGATCAAGGCTGGGTGTGGTGGCTCACACCTGTAATTCCAGCACTTTAGGAGGCTGAGGTAGGAGGATTGCCTGAGCAACATGGCAAAACCCTGCTGTTTCTACCAAAAATACAAAAATTTAGCCAGGCATGGTGGCACATGCCTATAGTCCCAGCTACTCAAGAGGCTGAGATGGGAGGATCACCTGAGCCTGGGAAGTTGAGGCTGCAGTGAGTTGTGATCATGCCACTGCACTCCAGCCTGAGTGACAGTGTGAGACCCTGTCTCAAAAGAAGAGACAGAAAAATAAAACAACAAAAAACTAAACCAAAACCAAAACCAAGATAGGATCAGAGGTTACTATAAAATAATAGTTGTCTTAGTCTGTTTTGTGCTGCTGTAGCAATACCTGAGATTGGGTAATTTATAAAGAACAGAGATTTATTTCTTGTAGTTCTGGAGGCTGGGAGATCCAAGGTCAGAGGTCCACATCTGGCAAGAGCCTTCTTGCGGTGTCATTTTATGGTGGAAAGCGGAAGAGCAAGAGCGCATATGGAGTGGGGGGAGCAGGGACAACCTCATCCTTGGATCAGAAGCCCACTTCTGTGATTACAGCATTAATCATGCATGAGGGCAAAGCCCTCATGAACTAATCACCTTTTAAGGATTCCACCTCTCAACACCGTTGCATTGAGGATGCAAGTTTCTAACATATGGACTTTGGGGGACACATTCAAACCACAGCAATAGCCATTCATTTAACCATTTAACTGGAGTGATAATTAAAAGGCTTCAAAGGCAAATACCGAAAGGTTTTTTAAAGTAAACTCTATTAAAAACCTTAACTCTTAAACTGAGAGGACTCAGTTTTCTTAAATGTCGAAAGCCTAATAAAGACAACATGAAGCATAGGAAAGTATTTTGGCAAACACAAAATCTTTGTTTCCTAGGCCAATTACCTAGAGAGTAAAGAGAAAACTTTCATCATTTCCTATTAAGAGCAGAACAATACTCCAAGAAAGACTTTAACACAGGGCACCAAATTCTAGTTTTGCATCAGTGTACTTGTATTAATTAATGCTCAATTTTTAAAAAAAAATTACAAATAATTTCCTTCTATTCTTAGCCAGCTTGTTTACACATAAAATTTCTTTCACAAGTTTAATCTTCCATAAACCTCCTATCACATTCCTGTCCATTCAGTTTTTGTTTTATCAGGGCGGCCAACCTTCACCTGAGCATATTCCCGTTCCTAGACTTCACACAGGTACCACTCTGCACCTGGAATGCCCTCCCTTTACCTCTTTGTTTCTCTATCTTGTTCTCCAAAATTTAGGTCATTCCTTGCCTCCTCCTGGAAGCTTTTTTTGACATCCCAGACTGAGTTTCAGGCCTTGCTCATTGCCTACCCTCAACTTAAGTTTTTGTTGAAGAGGACCACAGTGATCACTGATAACTTTCTCCCCTACTAGATGTGGCCTCTTTGGTGGCAGGGCCTAGGTCTGACTACCCTTTGGGTCTTCAGCACATGGCACTGTGCAGGGAATGACACTGTGCAGTAAGGGTTTACTAACAAAGTCATCTTGGGTTGTACCTATGATTGGGGTGTGCAAGTGAATATTTAGTTGCTTTCTGACTGTCTCGTATGTTAATCTCCTCTCCCCAGTCTGGTTGCCAAGGGCTCAGGGAGCATGTTTGGGGGTTCTCTGTATCCCTCTTTCCAACCTGGTTACCAGGGGTGCAAGAAGCATGTCTGGGGATCTCTGCATCCTTTCTGTCCCCAGCACAGAGCAAGGCACCGGGAGGTTCTCAGTTCTCCAGCTGAATGTTTACAGTCTGAAAACACATTTAGCCTATCTTCAGGCCCTGGGGTGAAGTCTGCTGAGTTTTCTTCATCTGAGCCTGCTGTCTTAAACTCAACAGGAGACCCAGGAAATGAATTGTTTACTCCTAATTCAGTCATGAACTGATGTGATAATTATGCCTCTCAGCGTTCCCAGCAACGCATTTTGCAGGCTGCATAAATGAGAGATGATGAGTAAAGGCGGTCCTTAGAGCCACATTTGCTGAGCAGAAAGGGGGCAATTGCCTTAATATGTTTAGTCCAAGGAATCAATTAGCTACAAATTAGGGTTGAAGGGGCCTGGAACATTTCTTTTTTTTATTTTTATTTTTTATTTATTTTTTTGAGACAGAGTTTCACTCTTGTTGCCCAGGCTGGAGTGCAATGGTGCGATCTTGGCTCACAGCAACCTCTACCTCCTGGTTCAAGCGATTCTCCTGCCTCAGCCTCCCGAGTAGCTGGGATTACAGGCATGCGCCACCACACCCGGCTAATTTTGTATTTTTATTAGAGACGGGGTTTCTCCATGTTGGTCAGGCTGGTCTGGAACTCCTGACCTCAGGTGATCCACCCGCTTCAGCCCCCCAAAGTGCTGGGATTACAGGTATGAGCCACCACGCCCAGCCTGGAACATCTCTTCTAATCAGTCCTCTCTGAATAGAAGTTTCCTAGATAATAGCCTCGTCAGACCCCTGGGACAGCTGTTCAGGGTGCTGGCTGCACAGCCTCCATTCTTAGAAATGTTCTCCTTTTCTTGAATACAATCCTGCCTCCCAGGGACATTTCCCCACCCGTCTCAGGTCTACCCTCTAGGGCTACCCAGGACAGTTGATTTCCTTAAGCGTGCAACTGGTTTTTAGATGCTTGAAGACAGCTCACATCTCCTAAATGCACACAATAACAAGGGATGTTACTGAGAACCTCTGGCAGGGTCCTTCCGAAGGGACAGACAGACCAACCCTGTCCTCGAAGAGACACAGCGGGTAACCAGCTCAACTACTGGTTAGCAGGATGTAGGCTTTTTATTTAATGCAGGTCTAAGAGTCATGTCCCCTGCCCATGGCAGGTGGCACACAAGCTACTCTGCACTTGTACCCATTATGTGTGGGTCGTGCTCACCCTGTTGTCCATTGACAGCCCCAGTGATGCCTGCCATGTGGGGCTCCCTGCTGAGCCTGGCCCACGGGGATAGGGGCCAGACCTATACCATCCATCTGCTCTGCCATGTGTTCTGCGCTCTGAGAGGTGCTCCCTATTGCTCCCCGTCCCAGACTCACTGCATCCTGGGTTCTGGTTCACTTAGTGAATGCCTGGGATGTTCTTTGGGCAAGTCATTCTCACTGGACATGGCAGCCTTGCTCATCTGTCCCCTTCATTTATGCCACAGCCCCTCTCAGCCCCTCGTGGTGAGCAGCTCCCAGACTGCTTCTACCCATCTGCTTCTGACTGGGGGTGTTGGACTTTCATTGAGTTTTCTTTTAAAATTGCCTTTATCAGCCATCTGCAGTCCTTCATCACAAAGGTTTCTTCTGGTCTTATAGAAGATATGCATCACATTTTATTCTGAAATCAGATTTAACTCAAAATGACCACTATTGCCATCCTTAAATATGTATCATGTTTAACTGACATTTTAAGTGTGTACTAGATACCAAACAGGGCTTTAAACACCATAGCCTATTTAATCTTTACCACAACTCTATGAAATAGGGACCACTATCATCTCACTGCACAAATGGGGACACTGAATCACAAGCATTTAAATAACTTGCCTTGAGTCACACAGCTAGTGAGTGGCACAGTTAAGATTCAGACCAGGCCAGCCAGACCCTGAGTTTGAGATCTTAACCATTACTTTCTATTGTTCCAAGGTGGAAAAGATGTTTCTTTGTTTTACTCATTCTCAACACTTAGAACAGTGTCAAGTTCACCTTAGATACTCAATAGATATTTTTCCAATGAGAAATGGAAAAATGAATGAATGAAAGGGTATTTTCTCCAACTCAGGGAGTCTCAAAGAAAGCATTCACCTTATGTTTAGATAGGTGGTTCTCAACTTCAAGCATGCATCAGAATCCCGCATAGAGCTTGTTGTAACTCATTCTGGGCCCCCCACCCCAGAATTTCTGATCCAGTAGGTCAGAAGCCTGAGAATTCTCATTTCTAAAAGTTGCCAGGTGCTGCCGAAGCTACTGGTTGGCGTACCTCATTTTGAGAAGCTCCTGTTTGGAGTAAAATTCCATTATACTTTTGCAGCAGGAGTGGGAGCAGCAGTAAGAGGGCAGGAGCCAGTGACTCAGTGCCCAGTGGTCTGCCCAGTCCAGGCAGAGACAAGCCTGGGACTCAGATGCTCCTTTTCCTGCAGCCTCCAGGACCAGCAGCCGGTGCTGGTCTGAGTCTCACAGTGACCAGGTCTCAACTGGAACTCCAGGTGCAGAGTGAAGATTAAACCATAATAAAAGCTTTCCTTTATAAATCACCTACCATACACTAGGCATGAAGACACACACACACACACACACACACACACACACACACACACACACACACATACATCTCAATGCATTTTTGCTGTAATGGCATATGTGTGGCCCTAAACATCCTTGGGTTCTTTAATATTGCGTGTAAGAAACACAGGGCTTAGAAGAAAATAGTTAAAGCAAGCCACTCAAAATCTAGTAACCACAAAGCTGACAAAACCAACAAAAAATGAGTAATGAAAACACCAGCAGAGTATGTAGAATGTCACTGGTATGTGTACCAGCAACACAAGCAGTCTATTCTTTGCCACCTTAAGCCGTGGGATGTGTACATCCTCTTTTGAGATTAGGTTGTGGAGACTGCTTTCTATCTAAATTAAAAATTGGATTGAGGGTGTAGCCATCTTCATTAGCCCACTGTTTTACTACAGGAGGATTATCTCTACTGAGAGCTACACCCAATAGCTTAACCTCATGGAAACCTTAGGAGTTCTAGTAGCCTCTAAGCCAGCCACTTTGCAGTAAAGAAAGGCACTTCTGCAAATTGTCAGCTTTTACCTTAAGGCTTTATATATTGTTATGGCCTTCTCTTCAACTGTGAGAAAGTTGCCCCACTCCATTCCTTCAAAACATTCATGTGCTAAAACCAGATCTCATGAACCAACACAACCTCCTGTATCATAACAGATGGGACTGTTTCTGAGTTGGCAAAGCTCGGATTTGAACCCAGAGCTGACTGCAAAGCCCATGCACTTTCTCCTCTATTCTGCTGCCCTTTTTTTAGAGGATAGATATGCAAAAACAAAGCCAGTGGATGTGTGCTCTAGTGATGTGTTCGATAAAAAGTGGCCAGCAATGTGGCCACTCAGAAGTACCTCTGCCCTGGATGGGAGCTGCTTGAGGGCCAGGATTGTGTAGCGACTCCTGTCTTCCCCAAAGGACCTAAAAAGTGCCTCACACAGAGAAGTTGCTCAATACCCATTTTATGAATGGAATTGTATTTGAATCAATAGTAATAAACACAAGCCAAACATAAAAGTCATTCTTTTAGGAAACAAACATTATATTTTATTTAATAGGTTGGGAGGTTGATGGGGATGGAGAACATATTTGACACTTTGGTCTGTGTCAGGCTTTCCTGAGTTAAGCCTGGAAATTACCTTGGTGCATATAGTTCAGGAAGGTTCACCAAGGCAGCCGTACTTGGGCTATAGGAGCTGGGACACAGCCATGCTACACAATTTGTGGAATGCATGTTGTCTTTTGACACTGCGTGTGCATATGTGTTGGGGAGGGACCGTGGGTGGGCCCTGGGGGCCAGGCTGTGGAAGTCACAACAGTGTGACAAGGTGTATTAGTCAGGGTTCTCTAGTGGGACAGAACTAATGGGATCGATCTATCTATCTATCTATCTATCTATCTATCTATCTATCTATCTATCTATAGAGAGAGTATTAACTCACACAACCACAAGGTCCCACAATAGGCTGTCTGTGGTCCGAGGAGCAAGGAGAGCCAGTCCGAGTTCCAAAACTGAAGAACTTGGAGTCTGATGTTTGAGGGCAGGAAGCATCCAGCACAGGAGATAGATGTAGGCTGGGAGGCTAGGTGAGTCTCCCTTTTCACATTTTTCTGCCTGCTTATATTCTAGCCATGCTGGCAGCTGATTAGATGGTGCCCACTCAGATTAAGGGTAGGTCCACTTTTCCTAGCCCACTGACTCAAATGTTAATCTCTGTGGCAACACCCTCACAGACAAGCCCAGGATCAATACTTTGTATCTTTCAATCCAATCAAGTTGACAGTCAGTATTAACTACCACACAAGGGGTGTGTGGAAGTTATGTAACCACCACTTGCAAACCTCCAAAGGGCTGCAGAGGGACACACGTGCTCTGTTTGGCTCCAAGGGCAGAACGAAGCCCGTGAGTGGAGAATTCATCCAGCCCATTCAGAGACCCATCTCACAGACTTGCCCTTGTTTCTAAGTTGTTTGTGTTTGTTCTGAGTTTCATGTTTGATTGACTCTTCAGTGAAACCACAAGGGCCTCAGGATCAAAACTGCTCCGTCAACCAGTGTTGGATTTGCAGCAGACCCTGCAACATGAAGGTGCTGAGGGTATGGGCTTCAGAGTCAGACACACTCCAGGTGGATCTCAGCTCTGCAGACGTGGACTTGCTGCAGGACCATGGGCTCAATGAGCCTCTAATTCTTGTTTGTAAAAGAAGGATCATAATCGATTTCACAGGGTTGTTTGTGAGCCTTAAGTGAGATAAAGAATTGTAGAAAGGGGCTGAGTACCTGGTCAAGCCCCGTAGGTGGCAAAAAGGGGTAAATGATAACAGTAGGCTTCCAGAGCTTCTGATCTATTTGGGGTGACAAGACACACTGAAAGCAGCAAATAACCACGTACATATTTCAACGGGCTGTTGAGTGAGTAGTCTAGAGAATACTGCACGGATCAGTTTGTTTCTTTTGCAGAGCTAGTGTTCCAAAATGACTTCTTGCAGGAGGTCAGGATGATTCTTTGGGCACCCTTTGCTCAACCTTTAATTATAAAAACTATTAGCAAAATGGAGGGATGTTTCTTTTAACGTTTCAACATCTTCCTTGCCTTCATCTGTATGCTAGATGTAGATTCAAAAGTAAAGCAAAGATGCTTTTACGATATCTCTTGAGGGGATATGTGTTTCCATCCATGGAACGTTCCTCACCTCCCCTCTCCATCATCCTCTGCAGAGATAGACAGAGAGTGCTTGACAGGAACACGACAGGAAGCCTTTACAGCCGGCACTGTGGAAATAGCCCCTCCAGGGAACAGGATGTGGCAGGGATAAACCTGTATTTGGAGTTTTTAGCAAGGCCCGGCAGGATGACTAACGCAGGAAGGTGCCAGTCAAGGAGATGGCAGATGTCTCCACAAAACAAGGGGAGCGTTCCCTCAAATATTTGCCTGTCAGCCTTGTGGAGGCGACCATTTTTAGCTCTTCAATAAATTGTCCCTTTGTGGCAGTAGCAGCTAAGCCTCCTGACGTCATCCGCAGGAACCTTATTTGGTTTTGATGGGGAAGCATTTCAAGCTGAGAAATGCACATGCCTCCTCCCGGATGTGACATTCGTCTGCTGAGCTCAGCCCACACACCTGTGCCTCTCAGCAAAGCCACATGCGCTGTTTCGGGCAGAGGATGACAAACGGCAAGGCTGGCTGCTCTCAGTTGCTCTATTATCTCCTTCCTGCTGCTGTGTCTTCGGGTTCCCGTCATTTTTCGTGCATTTGCAAATGTTGACAGGCTGGGTTACTGAGGGTGGTTACCTCTGACATGCACTCCTCCTGGCATTTTCTGAATATCATCATTCTGAAGTGTGTGTCCCCCAACACATGGGTGGAGATGAATGGGTATTCCATATTCAGTGATTGGAGGTAATGCCGGTTCTATTCTCTTACATGAATTTTGTGATTGTAAATGTCACAGACTCACACTGTTTTTAAATATGTTTATGACTTCAGAGTCAATGGGAATTTGAATTTCAAGAGCTCATTATTTCTCTTTCCAGGAAGGGGAAAACAAAACCCCTACAGACATAATAACATCTGCTGAGTTTATTTGGTGCCTGACATCAGTGATGTTGGATTTGAACTCTTCTCTAGCATCCCCCGCCCCTTTTTTATTGGGGGAAGGGGTATGATCTGCTAAAGAAAGCACAAGTTTTGAGTTCTAGTCTTTCCACTTTGCCTGAGCGCATGAGTGGCCCCTATGGTTAAAAAAAAAAAATTGATTTTGCTGAAAATGAGCAATATGTTCACATTGTGCATCAAATATCTTGGTTTTGTATCAAAATGAGTCTAGCCTTTATAAACCAGCATGCTCTTTCCTCAGCTTCAGTTTAGGGGTTAATTGTAATTTTTAAAAACAGAATGACATCATCTCAGGCCTCTAGAATACGGAGTAAGAAACAGATGAAGAGAAAAGGGCTCTCCCCAGTCCAAGCTCTGCCATTCGCTGATGCTACATCCTGGATAAGACCATGAATCTGCCTGAGGCTTACTGTTGTCGTCTGTAAAACGGGTGCTGTGATTGCCAACTCACTGGGCAGTCCCCGGGACTAAATGAGCTAGTGTGTGTGTGAAATCACTGAACTCATAAGATTTGCTCCATATACACATGTTGGGTTTAAACAGAGGAAATCTCACCATAGAGGCCTAGGCCAATTCAAAATCGTAGAGCTCTGCAGAGGGAGCTGGAGAGGAAGGAAAAGAGTGAAGGAGGGAGGGAGAAGGAGGGGGAAAAAGAGAAGGGAAAAGGGGATGGGAGCGAGAGAGAGACAGAGACAGAGAGACACTGGATTTTTCCTAAAAAATCCCAAGAAAGATATTTCCTCCAAAAGAAATACTTTGCACAGAAATAAGACCATTTCAGATTACACAAGAATAATAGTGTACATTTATTGAACACTTACTAAATACTGTATCCTATACATTTTCTCTAAAGAAGAATCCCCTAGTTTTCTACATGGCATGGGGATAAGCCTAGCTTGCAAGTAAGACTCAAAGAATTTCTGAGAAATGTATGTTCAACCTTATTATGAATGTATTATACCATTTAATGCTCAAAACAACCCTATTTAGTACAAGTATAATATTAAATGTATTTCACATACTTTTTCACTTCCTTTCTGGATTACTCATGACTACCTTTTAGGTCACAATCAAGGTTAAGGTAGAAGCATCTGCCCCAAAGACCCCATCTAGCATATTCACCAGGGTCGTGTAGGATTCCTGCTGAATTCACCTTTGAATTGCTGCAGACACTTCTGCAATTAAAAAATAATAGTTCTTCCTGTTTTAATAGCATTCCTTTATATTTACCAAATGCTTTCCTGTACAAAATTTTATATAACCCTGAACAAAACTCTGTGAAGTAGATATTAATCTTATTTGCAAATGAGAAGCATGAGAACCATGTGAGTTAAATGACTTGGTTAAGGTCACCAAGTGGTAATGCTAGGATTTGAACCACAGTTATCCGATTTGATGTCCACTTTTCCTACAAACCACCCCAAATTTAGGGTTGTCAACCAACAACCCGTATATTATGCTCACAGACCCTGTGGGTCAGGAATTTGGAAAGGTCATGGTGGCAACTCTTTCTGCTCCATGTTGTCTGGAGCCTCTTCTGGGAAAACTGAAAGGGTGGAGTGACTTGACAACTGGAAGCTAGAATTATCTGAAAGCTTGTCACTCCTCACTTGTCTCATGGTTGAGGTGGGCTATTCACTGGAACTTCAGTGAGGACTACTGGTCAGGGCACTTACACGTGGCCTCTCTATGTGGCTACTTGGGCTTCCTCACAACATGGTGGTTGGGTTCCAAGAGCAAGTGTTCTAAAATGAGGTAGGCAGAAGTTGTGTCACCTTTACAACCTAGCCTTGGTAGTCATATAGCATTACTTCCACCATGTCACCAACCTACCCACATTTATGGGGAGGGAAATAGACTTCACCTCTCTGTGGGAAGAATGTCAAAGTCACATTAGAAGAGCAGATGGGATGAAAGATGTTACTGCGGCTGTATTTGAAAATACAACCTGTTACCAATTACTGTATACTCTCCTGAAGGAAACAGGCCTGCCTTACTGATTTCAGGAGACTTCTTTAGGAAAGGTTTTCTGGGAGAAAAATTGTAACCAATGTCCTTGGTGCCTCTCTCATATCTTCTATTCTCAGATGAAGGACTACTAGGGGAGGTGAGGGACCCTTGTTCAGTTTGCTAGGGCATGGTTTCTCTTATGTTCTAGCTTCATAAATGAGACCAATAAATGGTGACTACAGCAGGAAGCAGGATTTTCCGGCATCTAAAATATATTATTCTTGTTATTTTCATAAAGGATTCGAGGTGGTTTTTATATAGTGTGTATATACATGCACACACACATACACACACACACACACACCATACACTAAAACCACAGAAGATAGAGGCAGAAAGTAAAAAGCAGTAACTCATATTAAAATCACATTTACTATCTTAAAATCACACTTAAACAGCAATTGAATACCAGGTTAAACTCTGAGCTTCCTGGAAGACAAGGCAAAAAGGGCCAAGACTATTTGTGAAATCAGGGGGTCTTAAATGCTTTTCTATTCTGCATGATTTCTCTAAGTACTGAAGGCAGCAGACCATTCCTTTTTTCCTGGTAGTTTTTAAAAGTTTCTTACTTTTTATAAAAAAAAGATGATAATGGCCTGTGTTAGTGACATTTCAAAGGAAAAAAGTAAATTGGAGATGCACACTTGGAGTCATTGTCAGTCTGGGGTTGGAGCCTCCCTGTGAGAGGCAAAATATTCTTCATTATCTCGCAGCTCCACTGGACTCTTACACAAAATCCACACTAGGGCACTAGAGCAGAACCCTTCCCACCTCCTACACTCCAAGAACAAACAAAAAATCAGCAGAAAACTTAAGATGTAAAAAAAATGTGTTTGACATCCCAAAGGCAAATGAGAGAAAACAAAAGACTACCCTCTCTTTCTCTTTTTCTCCCAAGAAAAAGGTGACTTCTTGGAGCTGACTTCTTTGTTTCACACTGAGCTCACAAATGTGTCTTAATTATCCCACTCTTCATTCTTTACAGTGTCTAAATTCTCTTTATTATTTGAATGGGTCCAGTTCAGCCACTGCACAAAAGTGATACATTCAGAGTCTGAAGAATTAGCCATGAAATGAGCATCTCTTGAATATTGGTTATTGCTTTTTTTTTTTGCCCAGTTGCTTAATCATTTGTTTGAAGACTCAAAGGTCTGTGGACTCCATTCTGAGGTCTGAATTTAGAGGAGAACAAGGAGAGCGGTCTTCATTCGCAGGTGCGTGACCCAGGAGTTGGCCTCCAGGTCCTGGGCTCTTTGTCCCATGCCAGGCTGCTCCCCAGGATAAAAGGATTGTATGTGGACAGCACGGAACTCAGGTCCTAGTGCAGAATAAAATGCTCTGTGAGTCATAACCATTGTGATTTTGTCCATGAGGCTGAGCTGAGGACATCACCTCTCTGCTTAAAATGCTTCATAGGCCCCCTTCCAAGCATCATAACTCATTCTGCACCACCTGGACTCTGCACCACTTGGCCTCTGCTTACCTTTCCAGGACATCCTTGTGCTCCCTGCTCCAGCCTCACTAAACCTCTCTCTGATTCTAGCAGTTTCTGGGCTTTTTTCTCCCCTATAAGAGAAGCAGCCCATGCTGTTTCCCCTGGATTTTTCTTACTTTTGCTAGCTCTCCACCCGACTGTTTCCCCTCCTCTGCTCTCAGCTCTGGTGACCTCTGCCATGAAAACCTTATCCAATCCCAGATCTAGGTTAGGTCTGTCTATGCAGGAGCTGCCACAGGGACTTGCTGGACCATTCTGTGATTCTCGTGTATTGTGTGTTGGAAAATGGAGAGTGCTGTTGGTGGTGCTGGCAGAAACTGGGCCCTGAGACTGATTTCGGGCTCTTGATGAGTAGAAGCAAAAAATCCTGCCATTTTAGCTGGACGTGGTGGCCTGTGCCTGTAGTCCCAGCTACTCAGTGGGCTGAGACAAGAGGGTTGCTTCAGTCCAAGAGTTTGAGGCTGCAGTGAGCTATGATCGCTCCATTGCACTACAGCTTAGGTGACAGTGAAAGCCATTTCTTAAAACAAAAACAAAAAACTCCAACCCCCCTTTTCAAAGCTGTGGGCACACTTCTACCTCTCAGGGGTAGAGAAGTAAAATTTCCCTGGGCAAAGATGATGCTTTTATTTTGAAGAGATCTCTCTTGAGAGGCTCTTTTGTTATAAAAATGCAAAGTTAAGATCCTCCTCTCATCATTTTTTTGGGGAAAAAACTGATGGTACCATTAACTTGAATGCAGATGTTTTCTTGGACAAGTTTTTCTGCCTGGACTTGTAAATTGCAGAGTTCCATTGAGTCAGAGCTATATGTTCTAATAAGATGCATTTTTCTCACCTGGCATGATGTTTTGTGGCTCTGTTTGATTATAGAATGGACTGAGGTGCAACAGTTGCTTGACCTAGGGAAGGTGAATGTTCTTACTCACAGCAGTTTTCAGCAGACAATCAAGACTAAGACAGGCAGGAATTATCTCCATCTATTGCTAGAGAAGAGGCTGGAAACAATTTGACTAGATTAATAATATACTAAATATGTCTTTAACACTGACATATGTAAGATATCTAGACCCAGGCTGCTGTAACAAAATTCCATAAACTGGGTAGCTTATAAAAAACAAATTTATTTCTCAAATTCTGAGCCTGGGAAAGTCCAAGGTGAAGGCAGGTTTGATACCTGGTGAGGATCTGTTTTCTGACTCATGGATGGTGCCTTCTTGCTTTGTCCTCCCATGGTGGAGGGAACAAGGAGTGTCCCTCAGGCCTCTTTGGCAAGGCACTGTATTAATCGGTTCTCATACTCATATCAAGAACTACCTGAGACTAGGTAATTTATGAAGAAAAGAGGTTTAATTGACTCACAGTTTCACATGGCTGGGGAGGAGTCAGGAAACTTACAATCATGGCAGAAGTTGAAGGGGAAGCAAGGCACGTCTTACATGGCAGCAGGAGAGAGGGAGTAAAGGAGGAACTGCCGCACACTTTTAAACCATCAGATTTCATGGGAATTCATTCACTATCAAGAGAACAGCATGGGGGAACCAACCCCATGATTCAATCACATCCCACCAGGTCTCTCCTTTGACACGTGGGAACTGCAATTCAAGATGAGATTTGGGTGGGGACAAAGAGCCAAACCATATCAGGCACTAAACCCATGTCTCCCTGACCTGATCAGCTGCCAAAGGGCCCACCTCCTAATACCATCACCATGGCGGTGAGGACTTCAACATATTAATTTGGCAGGGGACACAAACACTCACACCAAAACACCAGTGGTTGACAAGTTATGGCTTGGACAAAATCCAGCCCTCTGCCAAACTTCTTGTAAATAAAGTTTTCTTGGAGCCCAGCCACATTCATCCATTGACCTATTGTCTATCGCCATTTTCAGGCTACAATAGAACACTTGAAGAGTTGCAACAGAGACCGCATGGCCCACAGCATATTTACTATATGGCCCTTTCCAGGCAAAATTTGCCATTTCGTAAGGACCATATAGGCTCTGATATGACTGTCCCATTGGGAGTTACGGTCTGTGGGTGGCAAGGGAGTCGCCCTGATAAAAGAATACACTCTCATGAACAGCTGAGTCCATAAGAGGATTTGCCTGAGCTGGAAATGAGTCTGGAAAGATAGGCTATAGGGAGAGACAGGAATCTTCTTGCTCCCTCTGGTCTTAAAATACATGGCTTTTGGACTGTCTGGCTCTTCCTTCAGGTTTGTGTTCTGGAGCCCCGAAAGGATAGAGGCACTGCCTCTTGACCCGAGAATGGTGTTTGGTGTTGGCGCTTTCCCTCTTGCATCTGTGTATGCCCTTGCTCCACAGCAAGCTTCTCCAACCCACAGCCCAGCCCGGGACAGCTTTGAATGTGACCCAAACAAATTCGTCAAATTTCTTAAAATATTATGAGATTTTTTATGTGTGTGTGTGTGTGTTTTTTTTTTTTTTAGCTCATCAGCTATCATTAGTGTTAGTGTATTTTATGTGTGGCCCAAGACAATTCTTCTTTTTCCAGTGTGTCCCAGGGAAGCCAAAAGATCGGACACTCCTGCTCTATGGAGATGGTGTATTTCTATGGCCTGCAGTGGTGGGAGGGGGGAGTTACAGTCTCTTTGAAAGAGTCTCTTCCCACTTGGAGTGAGAACAGAAAGTAGTAACTCCACTACCCAGAATCACAAAGCTTCAGTGGTTCCCGGATGACTATAAGCAACCCTCCAACCTTCCCTCCGTGCTCGGCTCACTCCTCTTCACAACCTTCACCCCAACCCAACCCCACTGCTCACTCCTCTATGTACCGGGCAGCAGGGCGGGAAAGGCCTCTTTTTTGGCTACTGCACCTTGAGCTCCCACTGCACCCCAAGCATGGGTGCCCGCTAACTGCCTGATGACTGAGTGCCACCAATGAGCCACCTCATGCATCACACAAGCACCTAGCTCATCTGCCTGGGGTGCCATGAGAGTCCAGTAAGTGGTAGCAATGATTCATTTCAAACTCACTCTGCTTCCCCAGGAATAGATAAGCAAACTGCAGAACAACTTTAAGTCATCCTTGGTGAAACCCAAGTCTCATCCCAGCCTCCCCGCAGGCCACCTTGAAGAAGCAAACCTCACCGTCCCCTCCTTAGCTTGAAAAAGTCACCTTAGGAAATCTATTGCGTAAGAGCCACTGATGGAGAAATCTTTTATGATTATACTTTATGCTGACAACAGCTCTAAATTAGAGGGTGCAGCTGACTGGAATGAGCTTAATTCTCCATACAAATATGGGCTCTTGGAAAGAAATTTCTTTTTTCAGGTCTAAAGTCTATTTTATCTCCCCTAATTAGGAGAATATGTAAAGCAAGAGGGGGGGATAGCATTCAATTTGCCATAAAAAGCAAACCTGGTAGTTTATAAGACCACACTTTCCAAATAAGCTCCGACCCATTAGAGGGGATCATACATAATTCAGGAGCCACTTGTTACTGCGTGTATCATGCAAATTCTCTCAAATTACATTTGGAAAAAATGAGGTTCATCTTCTAGCTTTAAATAGACTATTAAGAGAAGGGTAGATATACAAACCATAAGGAAGCAAATGATTTAAGTAGCCTAAATCAAGGGAGACCTTGAATAAAAGAGTGAACACCCCTCAATTCTGAGCCCCGTGTTAAGATAGAATCCAACAGGTAACAAGTTGCATTTCTGACTGTCTGCTGTACAAAGATGTCAGCTTTCATCAGTAGTGAAGATCTTTCCTTTCTGGGCACTTTTATTTCTGAGATCATCTGGATCATCTTGCCTTCTAGGAGGTTCTCTTCTTGAGCTTTAGAGGGGTGTGTGTGTGTGTGTGTGTGTGTGTGTGAAAGAGAGAGAGAGAGAGAGAAAGAGAGAGTCTTTGTTTAGGCTGCTATAACAAAAATACCATAGACTAGGTGGCTTGAAAACAACAGAAGTTTGTTTCTGGTGGTTCTGGAAGCTGGAAGTCTGAGGTCTCAGGCTGCCAGCACGTTTGTGTGCTGTGAGAGCCTTCCTCCAGGTTGCAGACTGCTGAGTTCTCATTGTTTCCTTGCAGGGCAGAAAGGAGGTGAGAGAGCTCTTTGAGGTCTCTTTTGTAAGAGCCTAATCCCATAGCGAGTGCTTCAGCCTCATCATCTTATTATCCCCCAAAGGCCCCACCTTCTTATTCTGTCACACTGGAGGTTACGTTTCAACACGTGAATTTGGGGAGGGACATAAACTTCCATTTCATTGCAGAGAGAGAGAGAGAGAGAGAAATGTTCATGTATGTGCATAGTAAGGAGAGAGTAGCAGGCAGTGGGCATGGAAGTGGGTATGTCTCACAATCCCCGAGGGATTGTTGAAAGCACAGACAGATCTTGTCTGAAAAGTCTAAAGGCTGATCCCTTCCAATTCATCCTCCTCATTCATAAAGAGTGATCATTCAAACAGGAAGATATTTTCCTTCCTGAAACAGAAATAACCATGGCTTTACTCTCAGTTGAGAAAGTAATATATGCTTATTTTAAAAAATTTAGTCCACATGTAATTAAAAATGCACACACACATTATATCTACCAAAAAATGGGGACCTACTAGCCACATTGTTCTGTAACCTGCTAAATGCAGCTGGAGTTTCCTATTCCTTCGAATCCTCCAGTAGTTCCCCATTGCCTAAGAAGTCAAACACGACTGCCCATTGTAGCATCAACCACCTTCATTGGTAGGTCAGACTCAATTTTCCCATTTTATCTTCCAAAGCTACTGGACATATATGCTGTGGTCCAGCTGAGTTACTAGATTGCTAAATTTCTTAGACATGAGACAGTTTCCCAGCTTGACAGCTTTGATAATGCTGTTCTATCTACCTAAATAGCCTCCTCCCAACTCCTCCAAATATTCAGATATATTTCATCTCTAAGACCATCTCACATACTACTTGCTGCAGGAAGCCTTTCTTCATTTCACTTCCCTGCCCCCACTCTGCTATGTCCTTCCAAATGGATCTTCTTCCCTCTTCTAGAAAACCTCATGTGTACATCCAAGAGTCAACAGACCAACAAGGTTCTGCCTCTTCTGGTTCTTCCATGAGGCTGTGAACTTCCCCAGGGCAGGATATGTTTCTTGTTTGTATCTTTAAACACATAAGCACCAGCACAAGAACTGGTGCATACAGTAGGCCTTAACAACCACTGAACTGATGGAGCAGACACACTTGAATTTAAATAGATCTCAATTTTAAAACACAAGATGCATTATATTTCTTGAGAAAAGATGGTTGAATATTTTTGATAACTTATTTCTTATTGCAAATATATGTTTTCTTATTGCACATGATTTAGAAAATAGCACAAACAATAGAGTGTAATTTAAAAATAATTTGTGACCTCACTATCCAGAGGCAACCGTGGCTAACAATTTTCTCCTAGTATTTTTTTTTTAGTGTGTTTGTATGTTTATATAGTTTCCTATCTTCCTGTTTAAAAAAATTATCAAAAAGAAGCTCTAATCATTAAAAGTTCTGTTGAGTTGCTGACTTTTAAAAATAGACCTTTTTTGGAGCAGTTTTAGGTTCACAGAAAAATTGAGAAGAACAGACGGTACCCACTTACCGCTTGCCGCACCCCACCAGACAACTCCACTATCAACACCCTGCACATTTGCTACAATTTGGTACGTTTGTCGTAATTGAGAACCTACATCGACACATCATTATATCTCAAAGTCCATAGGTTTTATTAGGCGACCATTCTTGTTGATGTATATTGTATGGATTTGTGCAAATGTATGACATATATCCACTGTTATAATATCACACAGAGTAGTTTTACTGCCCCCCAAATCCACTGCCCTTAAAAATCCTCCACCTATTCATTTCTTCCTCCCCCTTGCCCCCTGGCAACCACTGATCTTTCTACTTTCTCCATGGCTTTTTCCAGAATGTCATATAGTTGGAACTGTACAATATGTAGCTTTTCAGATTGGCCTCTTTCACTTAGTAGTATGTACATAAATGTCCTCCATGTCTTCATGGCTTGATAGTTCATTTCTATTTAGCACTGAATAACATTCCATTGTCTAGATGTACTGCATTTTATTTATCCAATCACCTACTGAAGGACACCTTGGTTGCTTCCAAAGTTTTTGCTATTATGAATAAAGCTGCTATAAACATTCATGTGCAGGTTTTTGTGTGGACCTAAATTTTCAACTCATTTGGGTAAATACCAAGGAAGACAACACAGTTTGAATATATGTCTCAGCCAAATCTCACGTTGAAATATGATCCCTGATGTTGAAGATGGGGACTAGTAGGAGGTGTTTGGATCACGGGGTGGATCCCTTGTTGGTGCTGTCCTCCTGATAGTGAGTGAGCTCTTGCAGGATCTGGTAATTTAAAAGTGTGTGGCACCTCCCCCTCCCTTGCTCCTGCTCTCCCCATGTGATGTGCCTGCTTCTGCTTCACTTTTCTTGGTAAGTAAAAGCTCCCTGTAGGCCTTCCCAGAAGCTGAGCGTGTGTCAGAGCCATGCTTGTACATCCTGCAGAACCGTGAGCCAGTTAAACCACTTTTCTTTATAAATTACCCGTCTCAGGTATTTCTTTATGGCAATGCAAGAATTGCTTAATACAGAGGAGTTGCTTTCTGATGTTAGCCTTATTTGCCTCATAAAGAGTTAAAGAAGAAAATAATTCATGCTTACCATCTGTAATGTTTTGTGATTTTCTAAAAACATTCATATACCTCCTATTTGAACTTCATTGTAAATTGAGAAGCATCCAACATGGAGAAATTAAGGCTCAGAGAGTGAAGTAATGAACTCAGAGTCACAGAGCTAGGATGAAGCAGAGACACAACTCAAATTCAGTTCTAGATACACCAAGAACCATTTCATCAGAGCTGCTTCATAGTAATAGAGGCTGTAGAAGGAAAAAAGCAATACAGTCTGGTTCTCCTCCTGGAGAAACTCAAAGGGAAGAAGTTAGATTTCAGCTTGATATCAGGAAATTGCATGTGAGGAGGCTGGAAAGGTCTTCGAAAGCCACTCATTTAAAATTTTTAAAAAATTTATATATACTGAACATCTGCTCGGAGATTATGTGTCAGGCACTGCCACAGAGTTGTAAATCCAGAGATTAATTAGAGTCAGAATTCAAGAACCTCATATCGGAATGCAGTGGAGTCCTTACCTGAAGGCCTTTTAGTATAAAAAGGGTTTGCGTATAATATGTATTTATTCATATGGATGGAACACTGTATTATATATTGTGTTCACTATCAAACATAATAAAAACTATCAAGTTTAGAAAGATGAGACAGCCAATAAATATACAGAAGGTTCTAGTATTTTCTTCTTGCTCTCTGCTGTCTCATGGAGACATGTACCGCTGTGGAGCCCACTGGTGTAGAAATTAAGAAGACACAGAAGTCAGCATAGGACACAGTGTGGGAAGAGAGAGGGTGGCCCCCTGAGGATGGGAGGGGTCAAGGGAGTGGCTTAGCGGAGACTTCAAGAAGAGATGATCCCTGCACTGAAGAATAACAAGACTCTCATCTATGTTCCAGGGTCAGAAATGCAGCATGGCATAGTGGAAAGAGTTGAGAAGCAGAGGATAAGGGTCAGCTCTCCAGTTTGGGGGCCCTGTGGCCCTGCCCAAGGCACTCTCCTTTCTAAGGCTCATATTCTCCTGTGTTCATTGGAGGTAATAAGACCTGCTTCCAAGAGTTGTAAAGATGACATGAGACAGGCTCGGCCAAAGTGCCCCATTGACTGTATAGGGCTCTGCAGTGCTGTCTTCTTATTTTTAGATGTTTGGTACCTGCCACTTGATACCTGGGTGTCTGCCATCTGTACCATATGCTGTGTAGAGGGTAAATGTTCATCGACAATAGTGAATACTCCAGAGAAAAATATTAATAATAAAAAAGCAATGTTTGACCCAAATGTCCATGAATAAACAAAATACAAATGAATAATAAGCAAAATGTGGTATCCTTACAATGGAATATTATCCAGCCATAAAATGAATGAAGTACTGATACATAGTTCAACATGGATAAACCCTGAAGACATTATGCTATGTGTAAGAAGACAGCCACAAAAGGCCACATCTTTTATAATTGAATTCGTAAGAGGTGTCCAGAATAGGCAAATCTGTACTGACAAAGGCCACTAGGTAGTTGGCAGGGGTTGAAGAGTGACTACTTAATGGGTAGAGGGTTTCCTTTTGGGATGATGGAAATGATCTGAAACCAGGTGGTAGTGAGGGCTGCGCAACATCATGAATGTACAAAATTCTGCTAATGGCAAATTTTACATTATGTGTATTTTAACACACACATAACAAGCAGTGTCTGAGCACTTACTGTATGAGGTGCTGTGAGGACACGGCATGCCTTTGCTCCTAGGAAATGTGTGGTCTCGGTGGATGAAGCAATACATTCTGAAAGTAACTGCATTCAAAGAGCTGCTGAGATGAGAGGAGAGCTCATGAGAACTCAAAAGAGGCAGAGGTCAGTTTTGCTGGTGAAATGTACCCAGCCAGCTGGCCGGAAACTGAGCCAGGCTCTGAGAATGTCCAGGTGGTAAAAAAGAGTTTGGGCAGGAAAGGCATTTGAGAAAAGGAAGGGCTTGAATTGGGCCCCGAAAGAAGGGAGAGATTTGAATGGGCATAGAATGGGTCAAACTGTGTGCATGCGGGCATGGGAGCCCCATGTCTGGCTGAGGGGAGAGGATATGAAACGCCTGGCCTGTAGCTTTGGGACAGGGCAGGGATGCTGGCACATAAGGGAGGCGGGGCATCGAGGAGAAGACTCTGATGCCTCCATTCTTTCCGGTGACTGTCCTGAGCCCCCATTCTCCACTGTAGCGCAGTCTGAATAGTGAAAGGAGGAGCACAGTGAACCTTGGAATTTGCTCCTGAAGAATTTCCTCTGAGCTACTTCAGCTGCCAGCTCAGAGAGAGAAGCTTGGTGGTTGAGTGATCAATAAACTGAACAAGGCCATGTGCAACAGGGGAGTTGAAAGGAGGTAATTAAACAAACTTCTCATGCAAGCACCCTTACGGGGATTAATTGAGATTTAAATAATTAAGCCTTGCTGGGTAGGCTAGAGGAGAAATACAAATGAAGAAGAGTGTTGCTGATGGCACTGAGGCCACACCCATGGCAGCCCGAGAGCTACGGCTGTGCATCAGCTGGGAAGGCAGGCAGAGGAGGCAGGGCCTGCCCATGGGCACTCAGGGCCTGCCCAGCCCCCTGCTCAAACCAGCGGCTCCACACATTTCCTGGGCCCTTTCCCTCTGTCTCCACAGTTCCTTTTGAATCTGTCCTCCTCCTGACTCCAAAGCCCACGCCCTGGTGCGTGACTTCATCGTCTTTCTGTGGGATTCCTGTGACTGTCTCCCAGCCAGTTACCCACTTTGCTCCCTCAGCCTTGCAGTAATTTAACTTCCTGGAACACAGCCCCAGTTGCCTCCCCAAACTTTGCCTCAGTCTGGCCTTCAAAGTCCTCTCCATTGTGTCCCCAGTGACTTTTCCAACTTTATTTCCCATTCGCCCTAGGCCTTTTGCTTCTGTACAAGTGAGCCCTGATCCCACATTTCCCCTGCAGCCTCCTGCCTCCGTGCCATTGCACACCCTGGAGAATGTTCCCCTTTCCATAAGGCACACCCTGATCTCCCCTAACTAGACATGATCGTGTCCCACTTTGTAGAATATTCATTTATGTGTGTGTCTCATCGCTTCTCGGATTTCCAGCTGTTTTGGCAAGAGATTGTACCTGCTTCACACCCTGAACTGTGACTATCTTGTGATTGCTGTGTTTAAGAAAGAGGCCCGATCCCTTAGCCAAAACCCTGGAGAACAGATGTGCTTTGGAATTTAGAATTTGTCAGATCTTGGAAAGGTATTATGGTGCATCTATTCCATATCATGTAACAGCCCCAGTAGGTCTGGGGTAGTCCCCCGCTGTCAATCACATTAATAATTCTGCTGCAAAAGTAAGGATATTAGCATTAAAAGGGATAATTAAAGTCAGTACTTAGTTCAGGCCAGGTTTTGACCAAATAAGTTGAGAATAACTCAGTTTGTTGTGCTTTTTTTTATTATTTTGAAATTGAGGATAAGGGATTGTGGACCTGTCCCTTGGGAATTCCCTTGGGCTTCCTCCAGGGATGCTGCTGGAGAGAACAGAGAGCTTGTTTATGCACTTTCCCAGCAGACTGCAGAGTACTTCAAACTTAGCTTACATCAAATAGATCTAACTGTAAGTAGAGAGAGTTTAGCTGAACGGGGAATTGGAATTGGAAAGGTGTATATAAAGTCTTAGTGGCCCCAAGAATCCCTCATAGAGTCACCCTACATTGCTCATGTGCCCATCTGGGGTGGGGGTCAGGGGCTCAGTTGCCCAGGACAGTGCTGCAGCTCTAGCATGTGATTTGAGCCCAATCTTGGGGCCCACATCTTCAAGCTGTTCAGGCCGTTCCCCTTTAACACCACATTTACGATCAGTTTTGTCTGATAATACAGCCATTACACTTTAAGGAGCAAGCAGTCTGGAAAGATTAGATAAAAGGGTAGGCGTGAGTGATTAAAAGAAAAAATACAAGTCCCTGGGTGAGACAGCAGAGATGTCGATTTAGGTCTTAAAAGAAGAACAGCCTTAATATCGAGGAATCCTTGCTGGGCCCAGGTAACCTAGATACCACCTTTCAGTGAAAATGTAGATCTGTTTCCTTGCCAGGCCTCAGAAACTTTCAAATCACAGCTTCTTGGATTTATTGCAGGTCATTAACTGCTGTGCTGCGACACAGGGAAGAAGCTAGAAGATTAAAGTAACAGCCAGGGCTGTTGAGAAAGAACCTGGCTGATCTTTGTTGCTTGGAGTGTGCTGTTAAATCATTATCACCTGTTAATTCTTGGTGTAACTTTGGGGTGGAAAATTATTATACAGATGGAAAGGATTTTTCAATTAACTCTAAGTCAGTGAGATTTTAAGCAACTAAGAGTTTGAGATGTCTTCCTAGGGAGATTAGAACTTGGGTGAGCAAGGCCCTGAGGCAGGACCTGCTACATAATTTGCAGTCCAGTGCAAAATGAAAACGACGAGCCCCTCTTTCAAAAATTAGTTCAGTTTCAAGATGGTGAAATCGCATAGCATTAAACCAAGTGCAGGATCCTCTGAGCATGGGGCCCTCTGTGACTTCCTGGGCCACGTATCTGTGAGGCTGGCCCTGCCCCCAGGGCATTCTGAGGCTTTAGAGGGACCAAGATGTAGTGGGAAAATCAAGGAGCTGTATGCTGAGCTAGACAAACCTCAGTCAATTCTCAGTTTTGTGTGTTACTGGTTGTTTGACCTTGGGCAGGTAAAGAAGGTACCTCTGTTTCCTCCTTTGTGAAGTGGAGCTAAAAATATCAGTCCTATGGTGATATTGCAAAGATGAAATGAAATCAAGTTTGTAGCGTGCTTAGCAGAGTATATGATATCTAATAAGAGCTTTAAGACTTAGCGTTTCATAACAGTGTTGCTGGTGCCCTGCCATGGCCACCTGTCCCTCCTTAGTACCTACCAATTGACTTCCAAATGCTGCCACCTGCATTGCTAGGCTGATGGCTTTTCTCTTGCTGCTGACAGAGAAATAATTACCACCAGTCTCCTTTGTCATCCTTCAACCATGGGCTGAGGGAGTGTGGAGTATCAGTACCCCAGCTCCTTTGCCCCTCAGGTGAGGTACCTCTGATATGTGTTTCTTACTGGGGATCTCAGAGTTTTCCCAGTGGTATTAAGCCTCATGCCCCCCTGAGAGGTAGCTGGCATGATAACACATTCCTTCATGGCCACTTTCCCTTCCCTGTGTCTTTCCCATTCCTCTACCAGGGCTCCTGTATCAGTGTGTTTTCACATTGCTGTAAAGGAATACCCGAGGTTGGGTAATTTCTAAAGAAAATAACTATCATTGGCTCACAGTTCTGCAAGCTGTACAACAAGCATGGTGCTGGCAACTGCTTTGGGTGAGGGCCTCAGGAAGCTTATAATCATGGAAGAAGGCCACAGGGAGCCAGCATGTCACGTGGGGAGAGCAGGGGTGAGAAATAGAGAGAGGGGAGGTGCCACGCTCTTTTATACGACAAGATCTCACATAAACTCAGAGTGAGAACTCACTCATCACCAAGGGGATGGTGCTAAGTCATTCATGAGCGATCTGCCATGAGAATCCAAAACACCTCCCACCAGGCTCTACCTCCAACACTGGAGATTACATTTCAACATGAGATTTGAAGAAGACAAATATCCAAACCATATTATTCTGCCCCAGTCCCCCAAATCTCATGTCCTTCTCACATGGCAA
Organism: Hylobates moloch; assembly: GCF_009828535.3. Lineage (NCBI taxonomy): Eukaryota > Metazoa > Chordata > Mammalia > Primates > Hylobatidae > Hylobates > Hylobates moloch. The sequence continues at coordinate 14,686,794 of NW_026652288.1, read as the reverse complement.
AATACGATCATCCCTTCTCAATAGTCTCCCAGAGTCTTATCTTGTTTCAGCATCAACTCAATCAAGAGCTCCAAGTTCCGAGTCCAAAGACTAAAGTCTCATCTGGAGATAAGTTCCTTCCACCTGTGAGCCTGTGAAATCAAAACCAAATTACTTACTTCCAAGATACAATGGTGGTACAGGCATTGGGTAAACATTCCCATTCCAAAAGGGAGAAACTGGCCCAAAGAAAAAGGTAACAGGCCCAACCCAAGTCTGAAATGTAGCAGGGTAGTCATTAAATCTTAAAGCTCCAAAATCTTAAAGCTCCTTTGACTCCATGTCTCACATCCAGGGCACACTGAAGCAAGGATTAGTGATATGGTTTGGTTCTCTATCCCTGGCCAAATCTCATGTTCAGTTGTAATCCCCAGTCTTAGATGAGGCCTGGTGGAAGATGACTAGATCATGGGAATGGATTCCTCATGAATTCTTTAGTACCATCCTCTTGGTACTGTCCTCATGATAGTGAGTAAATTCTTGTGAGATCTAGTCATTTAAAAGTGTATGACACCTCTCCCCTCTCTTACTTGCCCTTGCTTTTGCTAGTGATGTGCCTGCTCCTGCTTCATCTTCTGCCATGATTGTAAGCTTCTTGAGGCCCCCCTAGAAGCTGATGCCAGAACTGTGCTTCTGGTATAGCCTGCAGAACTGTGAGCCAATTAAACTTCTTTTCTTTATAAATTACCCAGAATTAGGTATTTCTTTATATCAGTGTGAGAACAGACTAATACAGGTGGGCTCCCAAGGCCTTGGGCGGCTCCACCCTGTGGCTTTGCGGTATATAGCCCATGCAGCTGCTCTAACAGGTTGGAGTTGAGTGCCTGCAGCTTTTCCATGCTAAGGTTGAAAGCTGCTGGGAGATCTACCATTCTTGGGTCTGGAGGGTGGCAGCCCCCTTCCCATAGCTCCACTAGGCAGTGCTCCAGTGGGGACTCTGTGTGTGGGCTCCAACCCCACATTTCCCCTCAGCACTGCCATAGTAGAGTATCCCTGTGGGGGCTCCACCCCTGCATCAGGCTTCTACCTTGGCACTAAGGCTTTCTGATATGTCCTCTGAAATCTAGGTGGAAGCTGCCAAGCCTCTCTTGTGCTTTGCATTCTGTGCACCCATAAGCTTAACCACTACATGGAAGATGCTAAGACTTATGACTGGAACCCTCCAGAGTGGCAGTCTAAGCTGTACCTGGGGCCCTTTGAGCTGCAGCTGGAGCTGGAGTAGCCAGAATGCAGCAAGTTTCCTGAGATTGAGCGGGAGAACAGGCCATGGGCCTGGTCCCTGAAACCATTCTTTCCTCCTAGGCCTCTGGACTTGTGATGGAAGGAGCTGTGTTAGAAATCTCTGAAATATCTTTGAGATCTTTCTTCCCATTGTCTTGGATATTAGAACTTGGCTCCCTTTGAGTCATGCTAATCTCTCTAGCAAGTGATCGCTCTACAGCCTGCTTGGATTCTTTCGTTACCATAGGGCCAGGCTGTAAATTTTCCAAACTTGTATGCTCTTTTTCCCTTTTAAACGTAAGTTCCAACTTTAAGTTATTCTTTTGCTCCCTTCTCTGATTGTAGGCTGTTAGAAGCAACCATTCCACTTCTTGAACACTTAGGACACAAGCTGTCAGCCTTGCCAGCATCAATGTGGTGGTAAGCCTGTGGGCACAGATTGCTGTCTAGAAATTTCTTCCACTGGGTACCATAAGTCATCACTCTCAAGTTCAGACTTCCACAAAGCTGTAGGACATGGAGACAATGCAGCCAAGCTCTTTGCTAGGGCATAACTAGGGTGAGCTTCCCTCCAGTTCCCAATAACTTCCACATTTCTATCTGAGACCTTGTCAGCCTGGAATTCACTGTCCATATCTCCACCTGAATTTTGCTCACAATCACTTAACTGATCTCAAAGAAGTTCGAACCTTTCCCTTGTCTTCCTGTCTTCTCTAAGCCTTCCAAACTCTTCTAGCCTCTGCCCATTACCCAGTTCCAAAGCTGCTTCCACATTTTCAGGTGTCTTTACAGCAAGGCCCTACTCTTCGATATTAATGTTCTGTATCAGTCTGTTTTTGTGTTGCTATAAATAAATACTTGAGGCTAGATAATTTATAAATAAAAGAGGTTAAATTGGCTCACAGTTCTGCAGGTGTACAGCAAACAGGGTGCTGGGATCTGCTTCTGGTGAGGGCCTCAGGAAGCTTGTAATTATAGTAGAAGGCAACAGGGAGCCAGCATGTCACAGGATGAGAGTGGGAGCAAGAGAGAGAGGAGGGAGGTGCTCTTTTAAAACAGTCAGATCTCCTGTGAACTGAGAACTCACTTATCACCAAGGAGATGGTGCTAAGCCATTCATGAGGGATCTGCCCCCATGATCCAAACACCTCTCAGTAGGCCCCACCTCCAACACTGAGAACCACAAATGTTCCTTTAGTAACATTTCCCATTCTCATATTCTTGTGGGGGTTACTCCACATGAGATTTGGAGTGAACAAACATCCAAACTATATCAGCTCCCTTCACCTGGTCTCAGGGTCTGCTTCTGGGAGAGCCCAACCTATGACAAGGTCCGATCCCTTCTCTTTTCCTTAGTGAAAGGGATGGAGAAGATGCTAGAAAGCAGGAAATGGGGGTATTGGTCTCAATAGCCACCTCAGCAAAATCAGAGTTGGAAGGGGCATGAGAAAGTTCTGATTGGATCTAGTCTGACATAAGAAGCCAAAGGAGAAACTGCGAGAGCATGGACTGTTTCAACAGCCACGATGACTAAGCATCCTGGGAGCCAGAACAAAAGCCTGCTGCTCCCAGGCTACCTAGGGGTGGGGCACCAGCTCTGAGCTGTTCCTGGGGGAAGTCACTGGTAGTCATCAGCTCTGCCATGTACTGAGCTGGAGTGCCTTGTCAAGGCTCTAAGCATCCCGAACACATCCTCTGCTGTTTTCACCCAAGGGGAGGGAATGTGGGTCCTACCACTCCACATTAGGATGTAGTGCAAACCCCAGAATAGCCCTCCTTCCGCCTCAGCTTCAGCAGGCTCAGTGGAAGCTTTTCTAATCAGCCTCTGGATCAGAAGCAGGGCTACTCTGGTGGGAGGCTGTTCTTTAGGCATTTCAGAGTTTACCTTGCAATAGATATTTGAGTATAGAGAGTTTCAAGATTTGTTTAGTCCTTGTTTTAAACTTTTGCTTCCCTTCCTTAGTATTATTGGGTGTGTTCTTGGGTTGAGTTTGGAAAGCTCTGCTTTTTCTGTCTTTCTTTCTTTGTCCTCTAGGTTCCTTGGTAACATTTCTAGTCCTCATACTCTTCCTCCTTGTCATAGTTTGGATGTATGTCCCCTCTAAATCTCATGTTGAAATGTGACCCCCAATGTTGGAGATGGGGCCAGGTGGGAGGTGATTGGATCATGGGGACAGATCCCTCATGAATGAAGCACCAACCCCTTGCTGATGAGCGAGTTTTTGCTCAATTAGTTCACATGTGATCTGGGTGTTTAAAAGAGTCTGGGACTTCCCGCTTCTCTTTCTTGCTCCCTCTCTCTCCATGTCATGCATGGGCTCCCCCTTCTACCATGAGTGGAAGTTCCCTGAGGGCTCACTAGGAGCAGATGCCCACACTATGCTTTCTGTGAAGCCTGCAGAATCGTGAGCTAATCTGGAAAGCCTGCACCTTTCTGTGAAGCCTGCAGAATCATGAGCCAATTAAACCTCTTTACTTTAGAAATTATCCAGCCTCAGGTTATTTCTTTAAAACAACGCGAAAAAGAAAAAAAAAAAAACAGGCTAACACAGTCCTCTATCCATCATAGCCCATCTTCTTCCACCTCCTCTTTCTTCCTTTTCTTTCTCCATCTCTTGTTTGGTGGGGGATTTAGGAGCCTCAGGCTTCCGTTAGAGCAAAAGATCTTAACCACTGTAATGCCATGGGCCCCACTGGTGGTCTGATGAAGCCTGTGGACCCTTTCTCAGAGTAATGTTTCTTAATGCAGAAAATAAAGTACATACGGTAAGTAAAACATAATTCAATAATATTTTATTATATTGATACATAAAAAACTTCAAAACCCCAATTTGTGAATTAGTACGGCATGTGCTTCCTATTAATGAACTTAATAACAACATTTAGTGTGGGTAGGGTTACTCCCATAAAGTTTGAAGTAGTAACGGGCAAAAAAAAAATTTTGTATATCCACAACAACTGTAACATGATATAAAAATATCCACATGTCTATGGTGACAAAGACCCAGTACTATGAATACTACTCTGGTTTGTTGCTTCCTTTTATCATTGAAGGAAAAGCTAAATTTCAGTTAGTGATGAATGAAAATAAAGATGTAATTTTTTTTTCCCATTCATGTTCTTGGAATGCCTGAATTCTATCCTTGGGTCCTGGGTAAAAATGTCTGTCCTAGTGTTTGACGTGTACCTCGAACATTCCTCTCCTTTTTTCGTCTTTGCTACCCATCATGAGAGCCATCAGTCTGCCTTCCTGCTGCACCACAGAACCATGGCTTGTCTGAGCAGGTTGCAAGGTTGTTCCCTGAGGTCCCACCAGTGTTCTTGGTCCTGGCAACACTGTCTGGCCTCAGCCTGTAGCTACAGAAGGGAGTTAAGCATTTGACTACAATGTACTGAGAGATAAAAGATATAGTATGCTTGTTCTTTAGGATGTCAAAGCAGGCCACCGTCTTAGAATGTAATTCTACTAAAAACAAAGATTGCCCATGAGGAAAACTCAGCTTTCATATTGGTAGACATATGGGCTGGCTTGAAATCAACAAATAATTGTATCCCATCCCCATTTGGCTTTATTTGAAGACAGGAGATGAATTCGATATTGAGCAAAACTATTGGCCGAGTGAAAAATAGATGTTCTTGAAGCCAAAAAAGAATATAAAAGGTGGAGAAAAGCTGTGAATAGGTCATCAGAGAGTGACAAAGGCATTTTATTAGGGGAAAAGGTCATGTGCAGAAAGAAACCCCTGCCGTCCCAGAGATACCATGTATGGAAACAGAATAAATCTCCAAGGGTGCCTGTAGCAACCCCACGCATGTGGTAAAGAGAAAGGAAGCAGTTGGTCTGGCTGTGTTCTCGCCCACACATCTTTTCGCTTTTTATGTATATTCCTGCCCAATTCTCCTTTCTCCCCTTCCTGGGGCTTAGAGCTTCCTGGGGCTTATACACTCCATCCTTTTTCACTTATGGCACATTGATGGACAGAATGCCAAAAGAGAATAAGCTGGGGCCTTGCACTTGAAGAAGGTAATGGAAAGGAAACGATTGGGGTTCAAATCCTAAATCCTTCACTTCATATCTGGGGACTTTAAATGAGCCATAAACCCTGCTGAATCTTACTTTTTTTTTTTAACCTGAAAAGATGAGAATAAAGTAACCATTTACTTCAGAGTGTCATATGAGGATTAACCTTTCTGTTCTTATCTCTCTGACATACCTGAAGTGGAAAGGACACAGGTTTTGAAGTGTGGCAGATGTGGGCTTGTCTCTTAATCTCTCTGAACATCAGTTTCTTTGGCTGCAGAATGGGGATAACGATATCCACATCGTAGGTTTGTTGTGGGGTTTAAATGCAATAAAGAATTTACCAACCAATACCCTGGCGTGGAACAGGCACTCAGGAATTAAAATAAAAGAAGAAATGTGTTTATTGTTTAGGCACCTGCTAAGCTGCCGTGCTTTCCTATAACTATGTCCAGACAGGTTTTAAGAGGTACCGATTGGAGATCCGCCTGCTGACAGCCTACCCTCCCACACTTCCTGTTTTAAGGCTCAACTTGTGCTGCCAGGGGCCTCACATTTGGTTTGGAACATTTTTGGCCATCAGAACTAGAAACAGGTGTGCCCATCCACCTGCCGGGGTCACTGGTAGAGGCAGAGACTGCAGTGGGCTTGGGAGACACAGACTCCCTGCATTCCTGTCACAGCTGGGCCACTTCCTGCTGGTGACCTTATGAGGGCTTCCTCATCTGTAAAAGGGGCAGCAATTCCTACTTTGCAGAGGTGTGGCGTAAGGTGACAAACTTTGCAGATGAATGGCGTAAGGTGATGAAGCAGCAGGGACCCAGCAGGCACTCAATCCTGCAGCTGTCAGCAATTCTCGGAGGGCCTCTGTAGGGCCCTGTGTACATGGGACTGAGCTCTCCTTCCACCCTGCCCTTCCCACAGCCAGATGCACTTATATTCAGAGAGACCCACAGCTATGCCCAAACATTAAAGTATAATAATAATAATAATAATAATAATAATAATAATAATAATAGAAATGGATTCCTGGCTGGGCACGGTGGCTCATGCTTGTAATCCCAGCACTTTGAGAGGCCGAGGCGGGTGGATCACGAGGTCAGGAGATCGAGACCATCCTGGCCAACATGGTGAAACCCCGTCTCTACTAGAAATACAAAAATTAGCTGGGCGTGGTGGCTGGCGCCTGTAGTCCCAGCTACTCAGGAGGCTGAGGCAGGAGAATCGCTGGAAGTCGGGTGGTGGAGGTTGCAGTAAGCTGAGATCGTGCCACTGCACTCTAGCCTGGGCAACAGTGCGAGACTCTGTCTCCAAAAAAAAAAAAAAAAAGGATTTCTGAAAATTGTTAGTTTTTATTTATTTTTAAGAGACCAGGTCTCACTCTCAGCCACACTGTGGCCACACTCTGGCACATAGCAGATCCCAAACAAATGTGAGACCCTTCCCTTCCCTCTCTCCCTGCTCAGTGCCATGGGCTTGCCCAGAGACACAGAGGAATTCTCCTTGCTGAAACTGAACACCCCCATGAGGAGATGCACTTTCTGGGATGGTTCTCACCCTTCCTCCTCTTGTCTGTCTGACGCCGACCCCTGAGGCCAGCACACCTCATCCCTTGTCTGTTCGTTATTCTGGACCCCTGACTCCAAACCATGGGTACCCCACTACCTCTCTGTTTTTGTTGTTTAACTCACACTGTGTTATGTTTAGTTGTTTAGTTGTTAATTGCTGCTTAACAAACTACCCCAGAATGTAGTGGCTGAAGACAACTGTGTTTATTATTTCTCAAGGTTCTATGGGTCAGGAATCAGGGCAGAGTGGATGGAGCTGGCTCATCTCTGTCCTGTGTGACATCTCCTGGGACTGGGACAACTCAGACAGCTTCTTCACTTTTCTGCGCCTTGGCTGAGAGGGCTGGCAGGCTGAGCTCAGCCAGGACACGGTGTCTCTTTGTGTAATCTCCCGTGGCCACTCCACATGGGCTCTCCTTATAGCCTCTCTAGCAAGGTGGCCAGACTTCATGCATAGAGGCTCAGGGCTCCCAAATTACAAGAGCAGAAGCTCTTAGGTCTCCTTGAGACTGAGGCCTGGAACTGGTGGAGCATCTATCTGTTCAGTTGCATTCTATTGGTGGGGTCAAGTCACAGGGCAGCTCAGATACAAGGTGGAAGAGGAAAGGTCTAAACAATGGTACGAATACGGGCATGGTGGCTCATAGAGGCCACTTTTGGATACCAGACACCATCTTCCCATGTTCTTCAGTGATGACAATGGCTGAGAACAAAGCTGCTTTGCCTGTGTCTGACCCACACGAAAACTTTCTCAAGACTTTCCTCGGTGAATTTCATTGATAAACTTGTGCTAGCCCCAGGTGCCCCTGAAATCCCTGATTAATGACTGTCACAGGCTGAGAGCCAGCAGCAGTGGAAGACATGATGATCAATAGTCTCTGATTCCATTCAAGTCCTGTTAGAGCCTCCTCTGCCCGCCTGACAGGGTCGAGATAGGCTTTCTGGAAAGCTGGAGAGCAGGAGGGCAGTGAATTACTAGGACAAGTCAATAACAAATTGTTTCTTTTTTCCTGTTAATAAAGCCCTTTCCTGATAAACACAGGGGATGCTCTGATAACAGAGCTCTGCTGTCCTGCTTTTCCTCATTGCAGCCCAGGTCCAGCTGCTTAGGCTTTCTGCATGCATGGCAGAATATTGAGATTCAGCAAATGACAGGGCTGTGTAGCCTGTGCACTCTCTCTTTTTGAGAGGAGTGGCAGGAGGAGGGGCTTTGGGAAAATGTGGGACAGGCTGAGGGTGTGACCTGTAAGCAGGAGTGGGAGGAGGTTGGGCACAGCCTGTGTCCCCAGTGCAGCGTTTCCCAGACTGTTCTTGGTATCACCAGCTCCAAAGGGTGAGAAGAGGTGCTCCACCAGAGAAAGGAGTCCATGAACAATAAGCTTAGGAAAAGCACATATCCTCAGGTTTTTCTTAGAGTGTATCAGCTCGTCTGCATGCCACCAAAGGCTCTGAGAAGGCCTGCAGCTAGGGAACATGTCTAACTCTGTTCAAACAAGTATTTCCAAACTTAAGGATAGGCCCTACTTTTTTTCTCTAGGACAAGATTAAAGACAAGTGTTCTGAGGAGAACACTTTGCGAGGGCTGCCTTAGGAAAAGCCAGGGACACCAAGTGTGGTCATCTGACCCAGAAGGGAAGAGCAGGGCTCTGAACAGGACCTGAACAGGAGCTAAGCCACAGATGAGCAGCAAGGCCTGAATGGATAGGTGGTGAAAGTAGGAGACAAGAACCAGGTTATATTACAAAAACAGATGAGGAACTCCTATGGCTTACCTTCCTATCCAGGGTTACCACCCTTACCAGGGTGTTCAGCCTGGCTTTGAGTGCAGAGTTATTTTGAGGAGGTTATGTTGCCCCCAGTGTGTAAGGGTCTGGGGATGGCAGGTTTATTTACCCTGACTTCCAAGCTTCAAGTAGCCATGCATAACCCCCCTCTTTCCTCTGCCAGGTATGTCAGACAGACCCACAGTTTGCCATGTAAGATCTGATACATATTGCAAAGGGCACAACTGCCTATACTGTGTCAAATTTGTGAAGCATTGCATTGAAAATTGGGTATTGTTAGCATCAGATAGGGAAGAGGAAAAAGGAAGTAGGAGAGAATTCATGAGAGAGAGAGAGAAAATGATTACTCCACTTTTCCAAATCTCTTGCTAGAATGAGTTTAGCATATATATTTAATGTGATTTTTTCTTTTCTTATTAAAAAAATCTAACCTATATATATGTATTAAATTAAGAGGTTCCTGAAACGAAGAAGAAAGCTCACTGTTTTAATTGCATCTTTTAAAAGATCCTGAGATGTTTCCATCTGCAAATGTGATGTAATAATACTTTTACTGCCTACCTTTTGCTGAGACATTCAAATGAAAATTTGAGTGTGAAAGTGCTTTGAAAACTGTACAGTGCTGCACACATGTAGGGTATCATTATCCTATTTTTGCTACTAATGCCCTTGTTATGGATTGAATATTTCTGTCCCTACCTCTCCACCACTTCACATGTTGAGGCCCTGCCTCCCAGTATGACTATATTTGGAGATAGGACCTTTAAAAAGGTAATTAAGGTCAAATAAGGTCATAAGGGAGGTCCCTAATCCAATAGGGTTGATGTCCTTATAAGAAGAGGAAGAGACACTGGAGCTCTATTACTCTCTCTCTCTCTCTCTCTCTCTGCCATGTGGGGATGCAGTGAGAAGGTGGCTGTCTGCAGGCCAGGAAGAGAGCCCTCACTAGGAACTGAATCAGCTGCCACCTTGATCTTGGACTTCCCAGCCTTGGGAACTGTGAGAAATAAATTTCTGTGGTTTTTAAACTGCCCAGTCTTTTGTATTTTTATGGTAGTTGAAGCTAAGATACTTTTTAAGTTAAAATTTCCTTTTGAACCCTTGCTGGGGTCAATATCCCCATCAACGAAGAGCAAACCTTCATTCCAGCAGACTCCGAAAAACCCAGAGGAAGCCGATTGCTGTTTTAGATACCAAGGAGAATTGAGTTGGTTACACACCAGCCCCTCCTTGCAACTCTCGGTCTCTGTTATCCTCCCAGCCTCTGGTTGCAGCCACTTGGCTTGTTTTCCACAGAAATATGATGTTGCGTGACAACTAAGGCATCATGTAACCTGCTTTTCATCCCTGCAAATGAGGAAGGAGATGTAAGGCCTGAAGTAGCTTCATGTGAATAGTGACTCAGCTAAAGGACAGTTTTTACCAAGGTCCCCTCAATGGTTATTGTTAAGGTCATCTGCTGAGGCCCTAGGATGATAGTTCTATTAACAATTACTATGGAGGGGGAGCCAAGATGGCCGAATAGGAACAGCTCCGGTCTCCAGCTCCCAGCCCGAGCGACACAGAAGACTGGTGATTTCTGCATTTCTGCTTGAGGTACCGGTTTCATCTCACTAGGCAGTGCCAAACAGTGGGTGCAGGACAGTCGGTGAAGTGCACTGTGCGCGAGCCGAAGCAGGGCGAGGCATTGCCTCACTCGGGAAGCGCAAGGGGTCAGGGAGTTCCCTTTCCTAGTCAAAGAAAGGGGAAACAGACGGCACCTGGAATATCGGGTCAGTCCCATCCTAATACTGCGCTTCTCCAACGGGCCTGGAAAACGGCACACTAGGAGATTGTGTCCCGCACCTGGCTCGGAGGGTCCTATGCCCACGGAGTCTCGCTGATTGCTAGCACAGCAGTCTGAGATCAAGCTGCAAGGCGGCAGCGAGGCTGGGGGAGGGGCGCCCGCCATTACCCAGGCTTGCTTAGGTAAACAAAGCAGCCAGGAAGCTCGAACTGGGTGGAGCCCACCACAGCTCAAGGAGGCCTGCCTGCCTCTGTAGGCTCCACCTCTGGGGGCAGGGCACAGACAAACAAAAAGTCAGCAGGAATCTCCAGAGACTTAAATGTCCCTCTCTGACTGACAGCTTTGAAGAGAGTAGTGGTTCTCCCAGCATGCAGCTGGAGATCTGAGAACGGACAGACTGCCTCCTAAAGTGGGTCCCTCACCCCTGAGCAGCCTAACTGGGAGGCACCCCCCCGGAAGGGAAAGACTGACACCTCACTGGGCCAGGTACTCCTCTGAGACAAATCTTCCAGAGGAACTATCAGACAGCTGAATTGGTGGTCTCACGAAAATCCGCTGTTCTGCAGCCACCGCTGCTGACACTCAGCCAAACAGGGTCTGGAGTGGACCTCTAGTAAACTCCAACAGACCTGCAGCTGAGGGTCCTGTCTGGTAGAAGGAAAACTAACAAACAGAAAGGACATCCACACCAAAAACCCATCTGTACATCACCATCATCAAAGCCCAAAAGTAGATAAAACCACAAAGATGGGGAAAAAACAGAGCAGAAAAACTGGAAACTCTAAAAAGCAGAGCACCTCTCCTCCTCCAAAGGAACGCAGTTCCTCACCAGCAATGGAACAAAGCTGGATGGAGGATGACTTTGACGAGTTGAGAGAAGAAGGCTTCAGACGATCAAACTACTCTGAGCTACGAGAGGAAATTCAAAACAATAGCAAAGAAGTTAAAAACTTTGAAAAAATATTAGAAGAATGGATAACTAGAATAACCAATGGAGAGAAGGGCTTAAAGGAGATGGAGGAGCTGAAAGCCAAGTTTCGAGAACTACGTGAAGATTGCAGAAGCCTCAGTAGCAGATGCGATCAACTGGAAGAAAGGGTATCGCAGATGGAAGATGAAATGAATGAAATGAAGCGAGAAGGGAAGTCTAGAGAAAAAAGAATAAAAAGAAATGAACAAAGCCTCCAAGAAATTTGGGACTACGTGAAACTACCAAACCTACGTCTGATTGGTGTACCTGAAAATGACGGGGAGAATGGAACCAAGTTGGAAAACACTCTGCAAGATATTATCCAGGAGAACTTCCCCAATCTAGCAAGGCAGGCCAACATTCAGATTCAGGAAATACAGAGAACGCCACAAAGATACTCCTCGAGAAGAGCAACTCCAAGACACATAATTGTCAGATTCACCAAAGTTGAAATGAAGGAAAAAATGTTAAGGGCAGCCAGAGAGAAAGGTCGGGTTACCCACAAAGGGAAGCCCATCAGGCTAACAGCTGATCTCTCGGCAGAAACTCTACAAGCCAGAAGAGAGTGGGGGCCGATATTCAACATTCTTAAAGAAAAGAATTTTCAACCCAGAATTTCCTATCCAGCCAAACTAAGCTTCATAAGTGAAGGAGAAATAAAATACTTTACAGACAAGCAAACGCTGAGTGATTTTGTCACCACCAGGCCTGCCCTAAAAGAGCTCCTGAAGGAAGCACTAAACATGGAAAGGAACAACCGGTACCAGCCACTGCAAACACATGCCAAATTGTAAAGACCATCGAGGCTAGGAAGAAACTACATCAACTAATGAGCAAAATAACCAATTAACATCATAATGACAGGATCAGATTCACACATAACAATATTAACGTTAAATGTAAATGGGCTAAATGCTCCAATTAAAAGACACAGACTGGCAAACTGGATAAGGAGTCAGGACCCATCAGTGTGCTGTATTCAGGAAACCCATCTCACGTGCAGAGACACACATAGACTCAAAATAAAGGGATGGAGGAAGATCTATCAAGCAAATGGAAAACAAAAAAAGGCAGGGGTTGCAATCCTAGTCTCTGACAAAATAGACTTTAAACCAACAAAGATCAAAAGAGACAAAGAAGGCCATTACATAATGGTAAAGGGATCAATTCAACAAGAAGAGCTAACTATCCTAAATATATATGCACCCAACACAGGAGCACCCAGATTCATAAAGCAAGTCCTGAGTGACCTCCAAAGGGACTTAAACTCCCGCACAATAATAATGGGAGATTTTAACACCCCACTGTCAACATTAGACAGATCATCTAGACAGAAAGTTAACAAGGATATCCAGGAATTGAACTCAGCTCTAAACAAAGTGGACCTAATAGACATCTACAGAACTCTCCACCCCAAATCAACAGAATATACATTTTTTTCAGCACCACACCACACCTATTCCAAAATTGACCACATAGTTGGAAGTAAAGCTCTCCTTAGCAAATGTAAAAGAACAGAAATTATAACAAACTGTCTCTCAGACCACAGTGCAATCAAACTAGAACTCAGGATTAAGAAACTCACTCAAAACCGCTCAACTACATGGAAACTGAACAACCTGCTCCTGAATGACTATTGGGTACATAATGAAATGAAGGCAGAAATAAAGATGTTCTTTGAAACCAACGAGAACAAAGACACAACCTACCAGAATCTCTGGGACACATTCAAAGCAGTGTGTAGAGGGAAATTTATAGCACTAAATGCCCACAAGAGAAAACAGGAAAGATCCAAAATTGACACCCTAACATCACAATTAAAAGAACTAGAAAAGCAAGAGCAAACACATTCAAAAGCTAGCAGAAGGCTAGAAATAACTAAAATCAGAGCAGATCTGAAGGAAATAGAGACACAAAAAACCCTTCAAAAAATTAATGAATCCAGGAGCTGGTTTTTTGAGAAGATCAACAAAATTGATAGACCACTAGCAAGACTAATAAAGAAGAAAAGAGAGAAGAATCAAATAGATGCAATAAAAAATGAAAAAGGGGATATCACCACCGATCCCACAGAAATACAATCTACCATCAGAGAATACTACAAACACCTCTATGCAAATAAACTAGAAAATCTAGAAGAAATGGATAAATTCCTCGACAAATACACCCTCCCAAGACTAAATCAGGAAGAAGTCGAATCTCTGAATAGACCAATAACAGGTTCTGAAATTGTGGCAATAATCAATAGCTTACCAACCAAAAAGAGTCCAGGACCTGACGGATTCACAGCTGAATTCTACCAGAGGTACAAGGAGGAACTGGTACCATTCCTTCTGAAACTATTCCAATCGATAGAAAAAGAGGGAATCCTCCCTAACACATTTTATGAAGCCAGCATCATCCTGATACCAAAGCCAGGCAGAGACACAACCAAAAAAGAGAATTTTAGACCAATATCCTTGATGAACATTGATGCAAAAATCCTCAATAAAATACTGGCAAACCGAATCCAGCAGCACATCAAAAAGCTTATACACCATGATCAAGTGGGCTTCATCCCTGGGATGCAAGGCTGGTTCAACATACGCAAATCAATAAATGTAATCCAGCATATAAACAGAACCAAAGACAAAAACCACATGATTATCTCAATAGATACAGAAAAGGCTTTTGACAAAATTCAACAACCCTTCATGCTAAAAACTCTCAATAAATTAGGTATTGATGGGACGTATCTCAAAATAATAAGAGCTATCTACGACAAACCCACAGCCAATATCATACTGAATGGGCAATAACTGGAAGCATTCCCTCTGAAAACTGGCACAAGACAGGGATGCCCTCTCTCACCGCTCCTATTCAACATAGTGCTGGAAGTTCTGGCCAGAGCAATCAGGCAGGAGAAGGAAATAAAGGGTATTCAATTAGGAAAAGAGGAAGTCAAACTGTCCCCGTTTGCAGATGACATGATTGTATATCTAGAAAATCCCATTGTCTCAGCCCAAAATCTCCTTAAGCTGATTAGCAACTTCAGCAAAGTCTCAGGGTACAAAATCAATGTACAAAAATCACAAGCATTCTTGTACACCAATCACAGACAAACAGAGAGCCAAATCATGAGTGAACTCCCATTCACAATTGCTTCAAAGAGAATAAAATACCTAGGAATCCAACTTACAAGGGATGTGAAGGACCTCTTCAAGGAGAACTACAAACCACTGCTCAATGAAATCAAAGAGGATACAAACAAATGGAAGAACATTCCATGCTCATGGGTTGGAAGAATCAATATCGTGAAAATGGCCATACTGCCCAAAGTAATTTATAGATTCAATGCCATCCCCATCAAGCTACCAATGACTTTCTTCACAGAATTGGAAAAAACTACTTTAAAGTTCATATGGAACCAAAAAAGAGCCCGCATTGCCAAGTCAATCCTAAGCCAAAAGAACAAAGCTGGAGGCATCATGCTACCTGACTTCAAACTATACTACAAGGCTACAGTAACCAAAACAGCATGGTACTGGTACCACAACAGAGATATAGATCAATGGAACAGAACAGAGCCCTCAGAAATGATGCCACATATCTACAACTATCTGATCTTTGACAAACCTGACAAAAACAAGAAATGGGGAAAGGATTCCCTATTTAATAAATGGTGCTGGGAAAACTGGCTAGCCATATGTAGAAAGCTGAAACTGGATCCCTTCCTTACACCTTATACAAAAATTAATTCAAGATGGATTAAAGACTTAAATGTTAGACCTAAAACCATTAAAATCCTACAAGAAAACCTAGGCAATACCATTCAGGCCATAGGCGTGGGCAAGGACTTCATGTCTAAAACACCAAAAGCAATGGCAACAAAAGCCAAAATTGACAAATGGGATCTCATTAAACTAAAGAGCTTCTGCACAGCAAAAGAAACTACCATCAGAGTGAACAGGCAACCTACAGAATGGGAGAAAATTTTTGCAACCTACTCATCTGACAAAGGGCTAATATCCAGAATCTACAATGAACTCAAACAAATTTACAAGAAAAAAACAAACAACCCCATCAAAAAGTGGGC
>NW_026652288.1:14622908-14666330 GCF_009828535.3 Hylobates moloch | reverse complement strand
TTTGACAAAATTCAACAACCCTTCATGCTAAAAACTCTCAATAAATTAGGTATTGATGGGACGTATCTCAAAATAATAAGAGCTATCTACGACAAACCCACAGCCAATATCATACTGAATGGGCAATAACTGGAAGCATTCCCTCTGAAAACTGGCACAAGACAGGGATGCCCTCTCTCACCGCTCCTATTCAACATAGTGCTGGAAGTTCTGGCCAGAGCAATCAGGCAGGAGAAGGAAATAAAGGGTATTCAATTAGGAAAAGAGGAAGTCAAACTGTCCCCGTTTGCAGATGACATGATTGTATATCTAGAAAATCCCATTGTCTCAGCCCAAAATCTCCTTAAGCTGATTAGCAACTTCAGCAAAGTCTCAGGGTACAAAATCAATGTACAAAAATCACAAGCATTCTTGTACACCAATCACAGACAAACAGAGAGCCAAATCATGAGTGAACTCCCATTCACAATTGCTTCAAAGAGAATAAAATACCTAGGAATCCAACTTACAAGGGATGTGAAGGACCTCTTCAAGGAGAACTACAAACCACTGCTCAATGAAATCAAAGAGGATACAAACAAATGGAAGAACATTCCATGCTCATGGGTTGGAAGAATCAATATCGTGAAAATGGCCATACTGCCCAAAGTAATTTATAGATTCAATGCCATCCCCATCAAGCTACCAATGACTTTCTTCACAGAATTGGAAAAAACTACTTTAAAGTTCATATGGAACCAAAAAAGAGCCCGCATCGCCAAGTCAATCCTAAGCCAAAAGAACAAAGCTGGAGGCATCACGCTACCTGACTTCAAACTATACTACAAGGCTACAGTAACCAAAACAGCATGGTACTGGTACCACAACAGAGATATAGATCAATGGAACAGAACAGAGCCCTCAGAAATGATGCCACATATCTACAACTATCTGATCTTTGACAAACCTGACAAAAACAAGAAATGGGGAAAGGATTCCCTATTTAATAAATGGTGCTGGGAAAACTGGCTAGCCATATGTAGAAAGCTGAAACTGGATCCCTTCCTTACACCTTATACAAAAATTAATTCAAGATGGATTAAAGACTTAAATGTTAGACCTAAAACCATTAAAATCCTACAAGAAAACCTAGGCAATACCATTCAGGCCATAGGCGTGGGCAAGGACTTCATGTCTAAAACACCAAAAGCAATGGCAACAAAAGCCAAAATTGACAAATGGGATCTCATTAAACTAAAGAGCTTCTGCACAGCAAAAGAAACTACCATCAGAGTGAACAGGCAACCTACAGAATGGGAGAAAATTTTTGCAACCTACTCATCTGACAAAGGGCTAATATCCAGAATCTACAATGAACTCAAACAAATTTACAAGAAAAAAACAAACAACCCCATCAAAAAGTGGGCAAAGGACATGAACAGACACTTCTCAAAAGAGGACATTTATGCAGCCAGAAAACACATGAAGAAATGCTCATCATCACTGGCCATCAGAGAAATGCAAATCGAAACCACAGTGAGATACCATCTCACACCAGTTAGAATGGCCATCATTAAAAAATCAGGAAACAACAGGTGCTGGAGAGGATGTGGAGAAATAGTGCACTTTTACACTGTTGGTGGGACTGTAAACTAGTTCAACCATTGTGGAAGTCAGTGTGGCGATTCCTCAGGGATCTACAACTAGAAATACCATTTGACCCAGCCATCCCATTACTGGGTATATACCCAAAGGAGTATAAATCATGCTGCTATAAAGACACATGCACACGTATGTTTATTGCGGCACTATTCACAATAGCAAAGACTTGGAACCAACCCAAATGTCCAACAACAATAGACTGGATTAAGAAAATGTGGCACATATACACCATGGAATACTATGCAGCCATAAAAAATGATGAGTTCGTGTCCTTTGTAGGGACATGGATGAAACTGGAAAACATCATTCTCAGTAAACTATCGCAAGGACAAAAAACCAAACACCGCATGTTCTCACTCATAGGTGGGAATTGAACAATGAGAACTCATGGACACAGGAAGGGGAACATCACATTCTGGGTACTGTTGTGGGGTGGGGGGTGGGGGGGGCGGGGACAGCATTAGGAGATATACCTAATGCTAAATGACGAGCTAATGGGTGCAGGAAATCAACATGGCACATGGATACATATGTAACAAACCTGCACATTGTGCACATGTACCCTAAAACCTAAAGTATAATTAAAAAAAAAAAATTATGAAGGCCTGGGACAGAAAAAAAAAACAAAAAAAAAAAACAAAAAAAAATTACTATGATTGGGCATGGTGACTCACACCTGTAATCCTAGCACTTTGGGAGGTGAGGCAGAAGGCTCATGTGAGTCCAGGAGTTCAAGAACATGCTGGGCAATGTAACAAAACTCGTCTATACAAAAAAGTTAAAAAAAAACCTTAGCTGAGCATGGTGGAGAGCTGTAGGACCTGTAGTCCTAGCTACTTAAGAGGCTGAAGCAGGAAGACTGCCTGAGCCCAGGAGTTTGCGGTTACAGTGAGCTATGATTGCACCACTGCACTCAGCTGAGGCAACAGAGTGAGACTCAGTCTCTAAAAAAAAGTTATTATAAATAATTTTTTTGCATATCTACTGTATATTGTATACTGTATACTGATAAAGTGCTAGACACTTTCAAATATTCTATTTCGCTTAATTAAAGGTAATTAGACCTTCTCTGGAAATACCATTTATGAAGTAGATTTCCCTAAATAATCAAATCTAAGTTTTACATTCAATAACTGTGTATGTCAGCATCTAACTTCCTAGTTACATGTTGCCATGTTATAGGCATTGTTTTTCCTCAGGGATTGAAACAATTTTGTGATGGCATGCAGTGGCAAAACTGGATTTAGATGCAGCGTCTCTCTGATTCTGGAGTGAATTCAAGTATTTACTCATTTATTCATCAGAAGCCCATGTCTTGTGTATATGTGCTATGTTTCTTCCACTGAGCTAGACACTAGGACTATAGAGAGTTCATGAAGACAAACCTCAATAGGAATATACATTTTTTTGATGTAGAATTTCTACTTTTCATAGTAGTAGACAGGATAAAGGAAAAGCTACTGGTACTGCCATGCTTACATGACAGGCATTACAAACATATGTAAGTAGTTTCAGGCTCATTCCTCCCAACAGCAACCACTTCTAACCCCTTTAGCTCTATCTTCTGGTATTTATCATAATGTGTTTATCTTCATATTTATCATAATATGTTTATCTTCATATTTGTTTTTATTTGTGTTATTGTTAAGTATCACACAAATGCAGAAAACTACAAAAAAACAAATGTGCAGCACAATGAACTAGAAGAGGATTGTCCTTGTACCCACCTCCCTGGTCAGGAGGTAGAAGCTGAAGTCACCCCAGATGCTTTCCACGTGCACCTGTCAATCAAGCCACATACTTCCCCCCAGACTATCCAGGAGCCTGTTATGGTCCTCCCTCCTTTATTTTTCTTTATAGTTTTATCATCCAACTGTTTATTTTTGAAGGTGGCATATTTTCAAGTCTCTTATAATCCACAGGCTCCTGTTATGTGTTGAACTGTGTCACCTTAAATTCATATGTTGAAGCCCTAACCTAATACTTCAGAATGTGACTGTATGTGAACAGGGACCTAAAAAAGGTAATTAAGTTAAAATGAGCTTATTAGAGTGGGCTAAAATCCGGTATGACTGGGATCATAAGAAGAGGAGGTTAGGCCACAGACATGTACAGAGGGAAGACCACGTGAGGACACCAGGAGAGTAGGTCCATCTATAAGCCAGGGAGAGAGGACGTTGGGAAAACCAATCCTGCCAACTTTTTTTTTTTTTTTTTTTTTTTGAGACGGAGTCTTGCTCTGTCGCCCAGGCTGGAGTGCAGTGGCGCGATCTCGGCTCACTGCAACCTCCGCCTCCCGGGTTCACGCCATTCTCCTGCCTCAGCCTCTCCGAGTAGCTGGGACTACAGGCGCCCGCCACCACGCCCGGCTAATTTTTTGTATTTTTGGTAGAGACGGGGTTTCACCGTGGTCTCGATATCCTGACCTCGTGATCCGCCCGCCTCGGCCTCCCAAAGTGCTGGGATTACAAGCGTGAGCCACCGCGCCCGTCCTGCCAACATTTTGATCTTGAATTTCTAGCATTCAGAGCTGTGAGGAAATACATTTCTGTTGTTTAAGCCACCCAGCCTGTGGTACTTGGTGATGGCAGCCCAAGCAAACTTACACCACCATTCTCCACCTTTATGATTTTCTTGTAATTTATCTTGGAAGAGCCTAGATTATTTGTCATATTGAATTTCTCACAGTCTGGTTTTTGCTGATTGATTCCTGTAATTTAATATTTGGATCTAGAACTTAATCATATTTAAGTTTGTTTATTTTGGGAGGGAGGAGACAAAACTATTTCGTAGAGAGTGGTGTGTTCTTTCACCAAGAGGCACATAATGTTCTCTTGTCTCTCTTTTTATGCTGTTAGCAGCCATTAATTCTCAATGCCTATTTATTAGAGATTATAAAATGATGATTTTTGATTTTATCTTTCTTCTTATTTATTGAAATGCTCATACATAGAGAATTTTTGTCTCATATAGTTAGTTTCCTTGAGGTGCAGTTTGTTTAAAAAAAAAAGAGCAGAGCAAATACTCCATTCTGTTTATTTAGTAATTTTCAAATTAAAGAGCTGGTTCTAAAGAATCCTCTAAAGATAATTTTATGAAGAGGAGGATATCAGGGTAAACTTATGGATTTAAGAATGTTTCATTTTACTGCATTTATTTTTCTTAATGATGCTCAGATTGTCCAATCTTTGGCCAGGGAGAATCTCTTCTACTTAGCTCCTGTGTCCTTTGATATCACCTGGTAGAGAAAAATTCTCTCTCGTATCAGAATTTTTCAGACTCATTGTGAACATTTTCTTATGCAGATCTGGAATCATCCATTTCCCCAAGATGTCCTGGTTTGTTTTTGTTTTCAGTAATAAACAATAGATTGGCATTTTTCTAGGCCTTTTCACTGTATAGAGCTAGGATAAACACACACACACACACACACACACACACACACGAGTTCATACCAATACCTCCTCCCCTAACTCACATTTAGAACTACAGGGTGCTTATGTAACCATATTTATATTACATATGCATCTCCTTTTTCCCCCACAGAAAATTCTGGTTCTCAAGGCCACCCTACCCCACCCAGGGATGAATAGAATTGGAATATCACATCATTACTTCTCTATCCTACATTCACACAAAACATTCTTAAAGTAGCAATGCCAGCATCACCATCAACATAATTACTAAAAGCAGGGTTTTTTAAATTGCATATGCTCTTCTCATGCTCTCCTTTTTTTCATTGTACTATGTCTATGTTGTCAGAGCAAACACCACAATTTGCTATGTTTTCTTCTTTATTTCCTCATTTAGTCTTATTCTCCATGCAAACACATTTAATGCTCATGATGAGCTTTTAGGTCAGTATCTAGCCAGTCATTTTAGTTACTCAGATCTCATTTGAATAAATTTTTAAATATTTAAGGAATAGCTCAAGAGAATGATATTCTTTGAGTTATTGTATGTGAAAGTAAGTTTGTCTTCAGTCTATATACTTGAAATTTAATTTTACTGAATGTAAAATCTTTGGTTTATATTGCTTTTTTCCCTTGAGAATTTCAAATATGTTACTCCACTTACTTTTGGAATTCAGTATTTATGTCAAAATTTTTTATGACAACATTATTTTCTTACCCTTATAATTAACTTGATGTGTGTTTGTTTTTCTTGGCTTGCCAAAGCATGTCTGGTTATGGCCATTCTGGGCTGATTTTCTCAAGTAAATGCTGTGCTCTTTCAATATGCAGTTTTGCATATGTGTATGTTTAATTTCAAGCACATCTTGAATTGCAATTTTTAGTATTTGTTTCCTCATTTATTTAAACTTTTGGTCTCTGATGTCTCCCATTATACGTATGTTGGATCTTCAGTGGCTGTTTTCTAAATTTGTTTCTTTATAATTCTTTTATTAATTTTTTCACAATCCTTTATGTTTAATCTTATTTTTCTCTTAAAGCATTATCTGTTGTGTTTATTCTCTTTTATGTTGCCTCTTGTTTTGCCTTCATTTCTAAAAGCAATTTTTTAAATGTCTCTTTTTTCTGAGTTCTGTGTTCTCATTTCCTGTTTTTTCTAATTCTGAATTATATTCTTTCACCTCTTACATAATTTTTAACATTGTTTATCCCATTTTGTGATAGTAAGTTATAATTTTTATCCATTTTGCAGATTTGGCTTTCTGGTGTGCTTTTATTATCCTTAGGGATGCTGTGGTACTCTTTATTTTCTTTCAATAACTTTGCAGAGCATTTGTCCTTCATCTATTCTAATGATAATTTTTTAATGTGAAATTAGTTTTCTCAAACTATAATAACAATATTAAACCTATTAATATATTATATATTATTTTAATATAATTAATATATTAATATTTAATTAATATAATAAATATATGATATTTAATTAATATGATTAAATATAATAATAAGGGAGGCCTGGTTTAGGGGAGTTTTTCTAATTTCATGGCTAGAAAGTCCCTCTTCTATTATTTTAATGAGAGGTACTACCTTCTAAGTGTTCCTTGCTCCTTCCCCAAATGTTATCTAGGCCTTATTTTTTTCTTTTTCTTTATTGTCCTTATTGTTTTCAATCTGGGTTCTATTCCCAGCAGTTTTTCCTTAGTGGGGGGATTTTTCCTGGAAAGCAACTTTGGCTCATTAATTCTGAGAATTCACAGGGTGCAGACTGCTTTATGTAGAGGGCACATAGAGAGCAATATGCACTCGCTTGCTATTAGAGTGTGTAAACCCCTCAGTCACAACAAATTTGCAAGAAATGGGTACCCTGAACTTTTCAGTGAATACTTGTTGGTTATTTCACAGTTGTTAGATCCACCAATTGCCCACGAATTCCACCTGCTTCCTCTGCACAGATGCTAATAGCATGCAGGTCTTGAACTGTCTCTGCTTTGTTCTCACCCACTCACAATGTGGGATTCATGGAGTATCTTGTCACCTAGTTTTGTTGTAGAGGTTTCTACATGGGTTCTAGGTTTTGCTCTCTTAGTTCTTTGTGCTTTGAGGGGATGATTTGGGGAGATTAAAAGACACACCTATCTCACAACCATCTTCCCAAAATCTTATACTACATTCCGTGGTTTGTCATTTTAAGACATTATCTAGTAACTTCTCTCATTATGGTAGAAAAGAATTTAGCTTTATTACAGGCTGGTGCCCACTCACCTGCTTTCTCTCCCTTTATCCTTCCAGTTTAGTTTTTTCACAAAGTCAGTATTTATTATTCTAACTATATTGGGTACCACTGAATCAAATATGTTTGTTTCTTTTGTTATAGACGTATCTCCCCCAAAGTAATTCTGGCATTATTAATTGTTATTGTTTCTTATATTTTTCTCCAGCTCCAAGCATTCTATTTCTTCAAGCCCTTTATTTTAGTTCCTGTTTTTCATGTTAGAGGTTTTCACGATTTCTGTTTATCTCTGAATTTATGCTCATATTTAAGAGTAGACTTAAAAGTGGAATGGGGCTTTCTCTGTGTGTTTGTGTTGGGGAGAGGACTTGTCAACAAGGGAATTTGTCACTGACTGTCCTTTCCTTTGGGGTACCTTGAATGTTAGTATAATTAGGTATTTTTTTCTCATGTTGATCACATTCCCCAGAGAAGTACCCTCCAATCACCTGCACGAGAGGGATATCTTCTGACAGAGAAAGGGTCTGAGGATTCCACTATATTGGCATGTAGATCCTCACATAATGCCTCTTTTCAGCCTCTCTCCATCACTCTGGCGAGCAGGCTGCAACTTCTATGGTTTAATTTCTTTGGAACTAACACGTTCTTTATTCTTGCTGTACATCTTTGTACATTATGTATGAACACTTTACGTATGCTACTCCCGATCAGTGTATTAAAAGTTATTAGAACAATTATAAATAAAAGTTGAAATAATAAATTATCTTGCACATCACTTTCCTGGGATTTGTGCATCTGGTCCACAGAATATATGTCTGTGAAAGGGAAGGCTACTTACAGTAAGATAGTTGCCTGGGCGTCTCACAACTACCTACTATGTAGACTTTCACCTTCCTTCCTTGCCATCAGCCTTTGTCTCATACTTGTCTTCAGTGGACCTGGTGCCTGCATGTCCTGAGCTCTCAGGTGACTTCCTTTAGGTATTCATCTTTGTAGCTCTTGGAATGCAGCTTCCCTTGGCCAGTCCCCCAGCTTCAGAAATTAGTTGACCTCTATTATTTTCATTGGCGGCTTTTACTAGTCTCTTGTATCCATGTATTCACACTTAAAAATTATTTTACTGTCATTTTAATGACCTTTTGAGGGGGTAAAGAGATTAATATGTGTGTTCCATTTTCCAGAAATATATTTAGAGAATGGACAATAAACATTAAATGGACAATAAACACTATTAACATAATGTTAATAAACATTAACAGACAGATGTTGAACATTTAGTAGGGACTGAATGCTTGTGCCCCCATCCACAATTCATATGTTGAAATCCTAACCTCCAAAGTGATGGTATTCAAAACTGGAGTCTTTGAGAGATGACTAGGTCATGAGAGTGCAGCTCTCATGAATGGGATTAGTGCCCTTATAAAGAGACCTCAGAGAGCTCTCTCTTGTCTTCTTTCTACCCTGTGAGAAGACAAGGAGAATCAGCAGTCTAAAACCTGGAAGAGGGTGCTCACCACCTCCTGACTGTGCCGGCACCTGATCTGAGCCTTCCAGCTTCCAGAACTGTGAGAAATAAATTCTGTTGTTTAAACCTCCCAGTCTATGGCATTCTGTTACAGCAGTCAGAACTATTTTTAAAATCTTGTGTTCACATAGCACCCCATAGTTCCAGAGCACTTTTGGATATAATTCTTCATTTGAGTGTCCCATGGGGTAAGGAGCAGGGAGATTGTTATCCTCAGTTACTTGTGGCAAAGCCAAGACTGGGAGTAGTTGCATGAGACAGCAGTGGAACTGAGTTAAAAACAAAAATTCATGACTGTTGGTTGTTGTTGCTTTAATCCTGTACACTAACCATAGATTCAACAAATATTTTTTACTTTTCTAAGAACTGTAATTATGAAATTCAAACATATTATCTCTTATTGACAGGCAGCAAAGACTATAATATACAGCAGGGACCCTATTTTTTATGAATAAAGACTTTTAGTCAACTACAGAAACATAAACATGACCCTTCTAATGCATTTTTAACAACCTCTATTTCTGGACATTAGCCAAAGTTTGCATCTTTAGCAGTAATTGATTTGCCATACAGGCCAATTCCTCCCTTAAGAATTCTGCTAAAGATTTGACCTTAACCTTGACTGGTTCCTTTATTTCCTTGTTCCGGTGGATTGATTCTCTCGTATGTGATTTCTGAAGCCTGTGTGAAGTGGTATTTAGCAGGTTTTAATTGATTGGATTGCCTTGGTCAGCAATTGGGTTGATCTTATATGCTACCCTAGCACTACTTGGCTGCCTGGGTGATAAGACGTAAAAACCCTTTCTCAGACATTGAATAAAAAAGACTATCTCCCTAATGCTCATTATTAATTGGTTGCCTTTTCAGGCTGACAGACTATAGGCAATCAATTATGGGTTTCAAAACTATGAACTTCACACGGGTGAATATAAGCTCCTCTTCTCCATAGCTTTTGTGGTAAGTAGTGATATCTTTGTTATCTGGCCTAGGTAAGCCCAGCCAGGTGCCTTGTCTCTGAAACCACCTTTCCTCCCTCTCTGGGGCTGCTTCATTCCAACTTGGTCACAGTCTTTCCTGGACCAGCTACATTTAGAGAGTTGAAGAATATAAGTAACGTTTTACCTCTTTTCTTGGGTTTAACATCAAGTTCTCCTGCTTGAGTCAATAAAGGAAAGCAAGATGGTATGGTGGAAAGAGGAAAAGTTTTGGGATGAGACAGACTTGGGTTTGTATCCCATATCCATCCTTATAGGCTGTTTGATCTTAGATAAGTCATTTACCCTCTATGAGCTGCAATGTACTCAAAAAGCAAGAAAAATGATATTCTCCATTGTTGAGAGGTCAACACAATTAAATTAGGTAAATTAAAAGTGCCCAGCACACAGTTTCACATAAAATTAAACATGAACTTACCATATGATCTCGCAATTCCACTCCTTAGAGAAATGAAAACATATGTTCACACAAAAGCTTATATGCAAATGTTGATACCAGCCTTAATTGCTAATAGCCATAACTAGAAGTAATCCTAAAGTGCATCAACAGGTGAGTGGATACACAGATTTGGTATGTTAATACAATGGAACTCTAATTAGCAATAAAAAGGAATGAACTATTGATACATGCTTCAACATGGATGACCCTCAGAAACATTATGCTGAGAGAAAGAAGCCAGACACGAAAGACCAGATACTATATGATTCGATATGAAATGCTAGGAATGACCAATCTACTCAACAGTGACAGAAGTAGATCAATAATAACCTGGGGCCAGGAGTGGGGATGGGGTTGATTGGGAAGGGGCACAAAGGAATCTCTGAGTGATAGAAATATTTTTTCTATATCTTGAATTGCAGTGATAGTTATATGAGAATAATGTTGGTCAACATTCACAAAATCACGTACTTAAAATGTGTGCATTTTATTGTATATGAATGATAGCTTAATAAAGTTAATTTTTAAAAGAAGTCTGTCTTAGTGCCTGGCACATAGTAGGTGGTCAATGAATGTTGCTTCCTTCTGTTGGTTTGTGCCCAAGGAGGACAGTTTGCTTGGTCCCTGCCCTTGAACCGACAGTCTTAGGAGTGGGACAGTAACATATTTTCTCAATGACTCTCTCATATTCCTTTTACCTTTTAGTATACTCTAGCCAGTTTCCAACTTTCAATATCTGCTACCCTGTCTTAGTTAGCTTGGGCTGCCTAGCAAAAATACCACAGACTGGACAGCTTTAACAACAGCCATTTATTTCCTCACAGTTTCGAAGCTGGAAGCCCGCCAGCATGGTCGGGTTCTCATGAGGACTTTCTTCTTGGCTTGCAGACAGCCACTTTCTCACTATGTCCTCACATGGCCTTTCCCTGGTGCATGCCTGCAGAGAGAGAGAGAATTCTCTCCCTATTTTTATAAGGCCACTGGTCCTATTGGAGTAAGATCCTACCCCTATAACTTCATTTAAACTTAATTATCTCCTAAGAACCCTATCTTCAAATACAGTCACACTGGGGGACACAGTTCCGTCCAAAGGATATCCTGTGCCTGAATATTTTTCTTATGGAACCAGAGAAGGCTGCCCTGCCTGCAAGTGGTAGTGTGGTTTTATTGGGGAACAGACCCTGGAAGCAGCCCTCAAATAACTACTTTTGGAAATTGATGTGCAAATAGCTCAGTTCCCTTGCCCCTCAGGAGGATAATCATGAGGGATGTGTTTTATACCAATTCTCAAAGTTTTCCGTTGAAATAAGGCATCCATTACCTATGGGTAACTGGATTAATATCACACTTTTGACCAACTGTATTACCTCCCTCTATCACTAGCCCACCCCTCCTAATGCTCCCTCTACCTGCCAGATACACCATTTTCCCTTGAATCCTTGTGTCAGAGTGTGATTCTGGATGAACCTAAACTAAGACAGTGACACATGTTGGCACAGGTAACTATAGTTCAAGGCAGGCTGAAAAAAAGAAAGTCCAACAAATGTATATACACCAAGCCATGGGAGAAGAGATTAATTGTGAAGGAGACAGTGATTCTGACTAAGGCATCACAGAAGGTTTTTGGAAGCGGTGGAGTTTGAACTTCATCCTTGAAGGATGAATACAACTTTGACAGGTAACTCTTATGGGACCCAAAGAAAAAGGGGACTGGAGAGAGAGAGAGAGAGAGGGAGAGAGAGAGAGAGGCAGAGAGAGATACCCAAGACTTCAAGATTTAGTGGGAAGTTAGATGATTAATAGATAAAGCACTTGTCACATTACTCTGTGATTTAATGTCTCATCCTCTAAGTGTTGTGGGTTCTCAGAGCGGGATTTCTAGTGTCTAGTGTCCTAAGAGAGCCCTCAGTGTGAATCTTCCTTACCCCAAGGTGCTAATAAAAGGGAAAACTGAGCTTTTGAAAAGCTCTCCTAAGGCACAGCTCCAAAATTCAGGACAGAGTCCAAACTCTTGTTTTAATAGCTTTGGCCAAATTCATGTTCAGCATTTGATTTAGAGCTTGCAGTGTTAATATTTTGTGCATTGGGCCAATTCTCCAGTGATTTTAGTATTTCATTTATCGACTGATTTAACTTTTAATAGTATCCAAAGCCATCTCATTAGATTACAGTGCTGAAAGAGTGCCGCTGTAATAGCTATCCCGTTGTTCAAGTAAATTCAATTTGGACAGATGTAGCTCAAGGCGAAAGGGAATTGTAATCTCTGAAATAGTTTGCCATCCTATATTCCAAACAAGTCTTAGCTCCTCTGCGTGCGTGCCTTGGACATAATCTTTAAAGATCTTGAAGGACCAGGGGAGAAACACGATCTGGACATGTTTGATAATCGTTGCCATGTTGCACTGTACCTATGTGCTGTGTCCTTGTCACAGCCATATTTGGGACACTCTTAGAGAACTGTGGTTGTGCCTAATTAATCTCTGAACCTCTAGTACACAAGGTAGAGACTTAGGAAATGTTTCACTTGAATTGGAAGTGCGTTTTTGTTCTCAGGCACAGGGGGAGCTCTGTCCTTGGTCCTGAACTGCTTCACAATGTTAAACAATGACTTTGATGGAGCCATAGAAATGAACTTCTAAGGTTAGTGTGCTAGGAGGGACCATAAAAACACTGGATGACGGAATCAACATAAAAAATATTTTTCTTTCTTTCTTTTTTTTGTAAGTAGTCATTCTGGTTTTATTTTTAATAATTATCAACTTTTTAAAAAAATTATACTTTAAGTTCTGGAATACATGTGCAGAATGTGCAGGTTTGTTACATAGGTATACACATGCCATGGTGGTTTACTGCACCCATCAACCTGTAATCTACATTAGGTATTTCTCCTAATATTATCCCTCCCCTAGTCTCCCACCCCCTGACAGGCCCTGGTGTTTGATAGTCCCCTCCCTGTGTTCATGTGTTCTCATTGTTCAACTCCCAATTATGAGTGAGAACATGCAGTGTTTGGTTTTCTGTTCCTGTGTTAGTTTGCTGAGAATGATGGTTTCCAGCTTCATCTATGTCCCTGCAAAGGACATGACCTCATCCTTTTTTATGGCTGCATAGTATCCCATGATGTATATGTGTCACATTTTTTTTATCCAGTCTATCATTGATGGACATTTGGGTTGGTTCCAAGTCTTTGCTATTGTGGATAGCGCTGCAATAAATATATGTGTGGAGCTAATATCTAGAATCTACAAGGAACTTAAACAAATTTACAAGAAAAAGCAACCCCATCAAAAAAATGGGTGAAAGATATGAACAGACACTTCTCAAAAGAAGACATTTATGTGGCCAACAAACATATAAAAAAAAAAGCTCATCATCACTGGTCATTAGAGAAATGCAAATGTAAACCACAGTAAGATACCATCTCACACCAGTTAGAATGCTGATCATTAAAAAGTCAGGAAACAACAGATGCTGGAGAGGATGTGGAGAAATAGGAACACTTTTACACTGTTGGCGGGGGTTTAAATTAGTTCAACTACTGTGGAAGACAGTGTGGCGATTCCTCAAGGATCTAGAACCAGAAATACCATTTGACCCAGGAACCCCATTATTGGGTATATACTCAAAAATATTTTTCTATGCTGTGACATCCACAATTTAGTAAAAAAAAAAAAAAAAGGAAGTAGCAGGTAAATAATCCTGTAACTCTGTTTGCTCCTGGATGGCAAAGACTGTCATTTCTTTCTCTATCTCCAGAGCCTAGAAGAGTGCTGAGTACAAGTTACATGGCCAATAGATAGTTCTCAAATGAAGGCATAGTTACAAGGCCTATTGTATTAGTCGTCTTTCATGCTGCTAATAAAGACATACCCAAGACTAGGTAATTTATAAAGGAAAGAGGTTTAATTGACTCTCAGTTCCACATTGCTGGGGAGACCTCACAATCATGACAGAAGGCGAATGAGGAGTAAAGACATATCTTACATGGGAGCAGGCAAGAGAGCTTGTGAAGGGGAACTCCCATTTATAAAACCATCAGATCTTATGAGACTTATTCACTACTACAAAAACAGTATGGGGGAAATTGCCCTCATGATTCAATTATCTCTATCTGGTCCCACCCTTGACGTGGGGATTATTACAATTCAAGGTGAGATTTGGGTGGGGACACAGCCAAATCATATCACCTCTATTCTGTCCAAAAGTCTGATTTTCACAAGTATCCAATGGAAGAGATAGAAAAGACACAATTTAGCATGAAAGAAAAATATTTAAGATCTTCAGTGGATGGTAAATTCAATAATAATAGACTTACGCAGTCTTCAGAAAAGCGAACTTTTCCTTTAGCCATTTTATAGAAGTAAGCTACACAGACCATGGAAGGGACAGTTCCACTCTGATCAGACCTTACCTGCTCCTGGGCCTTCAGTCCTTGAACATGTGCCAGGCTGTCTGTGTTAAACTCTTGAATGAAACTCTTAGGCGCAAAACTGCACCTTCTATGGGGATATAGAAATATTAGTTTGATTTCTCATTTAATCTAAAAACATTTATTGAGAAGCTTCCCTGTGCCAAGCAACTCAGTGATACAGAGGAACATAAGACATGGTCCATCTTCCCAAAAAACTTACAATATAGTAGTGGGGCAAGGCAAAAGAACCATTACCCAAATTGAAGGCATTTAGCAAAAACCTAAGACAGTGTAGGACAACCAGTGAGTCAATGCATACTTTTTGAATGAACAGAATTTAAACTTCTGTAACTTTAATGTATGTCAGAATCACCTCCTAGAGAGTTAGTAGGTCTGGGATGGGAGCCTGGAATTCTGGATTTTAATATGTTCCCTAGGTAATAACCATAATGTTGAATGTGACATTCACTTTTAGATGAGGTATCAGTAAAGATTTTCAGAGCTTTTCTCAAAGGGAAAAAAAGAGCTTGACGTGGGGAAGTATAGGAAGGACATTCTAGACCCAGGGACAGCAGGACTGAAGGTGCAGAGGGAGACATAAAAACATGGTAGTGTTGGAACAGTCACACGTGAGACTGGTTTGTTTCCTCAAAAACATGGTGATTTTCTTAACTGGCTGGCTAGGCAAACCCTGCCTCCTTCCCTCCCTCCCTCCCTCTCTCCTTCTTTCTTTCCTTCCTTCCTTCCTTCCTTCCTTCCTTCCTTCCTTCCTTCCTTCTTCCTTCCTTCCTTCCTTCCTTCCTTCCTTCCTTCCTTCCTTCCTTCCTTCCTTCTTTCCTCCTTAATGCCCCCCCATGTAGCCCTCCAAAATCTGTATACCCTGACAAATTTTGGTGTAAGTCCTACAGTTACCTGACTGGAACAGATGCCAAGGTAGGTAAAAGGACTGCACATTGGAGGGTTTCACTGAGTTATTCTTTTGCTCTTTCCAAGTATTCCAAGTTAGTCTGAGTCTGATATGAAGACACCAATTAGTTTTCCAGGTGAGAGTGTAAGGAGGACTAACCTTGGGCAGTTATAACCCATAGGCAAGCCAACTTATTCTTGGGTGTTGGAAAGAGCTTAAGGTAAGAGTAGTGGAAGAACATTTCAAGTACCTTGGCTTCATGAAGGACTCACAGATTCTCTTTGTCTTAATCAAACCTGTGAGTGTCTGTATTTTAGACATCATGGAGTTGCAAAGCTGAATAAAAGGCCTGCCTTTAGGAGCTCATTATTGGGTAGGGGAATTTAGATAAGAGCAGAAGTAACTACATTGTCAGGTAGAAAGTACCCAGCATAGCCCACTACCTGGCACTTGTTAAGTATTTGTTAAATGAATATATGAATATAACTTGCCCCCCATTCCTCAAACATTGCCTATTGGGGTGAGGCAGAGCTGTCCTGGGTGGAGGGTGTCTGCAATTCCTGGATGTGCCCTGACAGCAGCATGCTCCTCCCACCTTGCCACCTTCTTGTAATAGTCCCAGCCATTCAACCTACTACTTGTCCTCCAAACTTCGACTGCACTTGGTGCTCGTTATTGCCTTTCTAGTTTTGACCTTGCATCTTCTCTCATGATTTTGAGCTCACCTCAGGTCACGTTGGGTGATGACCCTTGTGGCTGGACACAGAGGATGCTCCTCCCTCAGAGCTGCCCTAGCTTAGCAGTTGGGACATATATGTGCTACTAACCACAGAGGCTGAGGGAAAGTGGAACTAACCTCCAATATAGAGATAGCATCGTGGAAGGGACATTTGAGCTGGATCTTGAAGGCGGGAGGTCATTTCACCTTGTAAGAGCATGAGAAATGGCCCACAAGGCCATGGAGAGGCATCCCCTGAGAGCGCAGAGGATCTGCCCTTATGATCTCCATCCTCAGAAAGTGAGGAAATGCTCAGCATCCCTCGGATTAGTCACTGAAGACTGAAGTTTGTTCTTCCTGAACCTCATTCTACTTCCACCCCTAGAATGCAGGAAAATGAGTTTCTAAAATAATTCTGCCTGTTGTCATGAGGACAGTATCTTCCCCTTTCTTATAAGCTCACTCCCATCTGATACTGAATGAATATTGACATTGGATAAAGAAATCCGTGTTTCTTCATCCATCAGTTAATCATTATGTTGGTGTCACTCTTGCCTAGGTCTCAGTGCAAATGTTACCCCTTCAATAAGCTCACACCTGCCCCTGCCCCAACTCAAAGTCAGATGAGATGAAAATTCTTTTTTTAAAAGTATATGTTTATTTATAATTTATATCTATTATTATGTATGGGTTATTAATTTACATGCACTTATATATTACTATATTGTAATCTATATTTGTATTTTATGCAAATATAAATGTATATGTAATTTATATATGTATTATCTTGTATAGTATACACAAAAATAGAAAATTTAAAGGTTTGGGATAATAATGACATAGATAATATTCTAAATTGTTTGTATTATAAAATCTTTCTTTGCTGCCATTTTTTTTACTGCCCCTGGAATTATTAATAATATTTTGAAGTAAGCATTAAGATTGGATAAGCTTCCTTAGTTTTAAAATTTTAATACTTGACAATACAGCAAGATATCATAGTTCTAAGTTCAGCTTTAAAAAATATGTTTGGTTTGAATGGCTGTCAGAGTTGAAAAGGATTCCTCACAAAGAGGTGTCGATCCAAATGGAACAGGGCATTGGTGGCTGTGCTTCCTAAATTATGATTCTCATTTTTCAATGCTATTTACCAATTATGCAAAGGCTTTTATTGAAATAGGGCTAGTAAATTTCCATCTTCCTGATGTCAGGCTGTTATTCTTGCAAACTAATTGGGAGATATTTCATTTTTCCATTTTTAAGCAAATGCACCCAAAATCTATTGAAACTTTATTTGGAAGATTTTTAATCTTGCTAGAGAATTCTGTTTAAGTGTGCATGTGTGAGCATCATTATAGTTGACACACCAACTATACAGGCAAAATATCACAGAGTGATGGAAATGTTTTTTAAAAATGCTCTTCAATACATGAATTTCTTTAGCAAAGCAGTTACTTTCTCACTCTTTACCTTGAAGGGTCAGATTTAATGTGTTTATTTTTTAAAAAATATCTCCTTGTGGCTCAATGCTGAGGACTACTTGTCATTTTAGAAAAGGTCACTAAATTCGACACCCCGTCTCTTTGTAGAAGAAAAATATGTAACCCACCTTCAAGTTCAACAACTAATTCAGGTACATTGTGTGTTCCCAAAGAAGCTCATGATCAAACCACTTATCATTATGAAGTCTTGTAAAAATTCTACTACTTTAAATTTCCCTTTTCCTGTTATATATAATCACATTAATGGAACTCTGTGGTACTATGTGCACCCATAGCTTATGTTTCTTTGCTATGACAAGCCTGCCTACAACTGACCCTGTGAATGAATTTCATGTATGAGCTATCTTTATAACCACACTCTTGGATCTTTTTAAAGTTCTAATGGTTGTGTTTCTACAGTGATCCTGTAGAACAGTTACTATTATAGACTATTAAGACTGTATCTTCTTCAATAAAACTTTCCCTTCATGGCTCACATGAAAGTAGTTCTTTATAAGTATCATTCGGGGTCATTACATCAGGGCCCCCACAATGTGCACTGCAGAACATCATGGGTACCTGTTGCATAGAATACAGTGTGAATGATGCCTTTGGAGAATGTGATGTTCAAACTGCACAACTATCTGAGGCATTGGAATGAAATATTTCAAATCCATAAAATGGAATATGCTGGAAACATCTGCACTTTAATCCAACTGCCTGGCAAAACATTGATACTACATGTGTTCTAATAGTCATTTTCCCCCTAGATTTCCACACTGAAATTTTTGTGTGTGTCTTTCAAATGTATTTCTGACAAAGAATGCATTTTGATTTATTGCAATTTTGCCATATTGTAGCTATGTGTAATTCAGCCATATTACTGTGGCAGGAAAAATGAGAGATTATTAAAAATCCCTTATGCTGGATGTTTTGCACTTGTAAAGTCCAATGTACGTCTACTTAGGGTCTATGGACTTGGCAGTCAAGCCATCTCGGTGAGGACTATTGCTTTCTCAACAGGATCCCATGTGCCCTAGACAGGTGGCCATGACATGTGGATTGAGGGAGCGTGCCAGGGTCATTGTGAGTATTGAGTTAGCACAATGTAAATTCTGTCTTATTTTTTTAAGGTAAATAAATATGGATAGAAGTTTTGTTTTTTCCTCTCTTGGCATCATAGGATTGACTATATCCCATCTCAGAAATCCCTGAAATTAAATAACTTCTTCCTCTGTGCTCCCACTGGTCCCTATACTTAAAAAAATCACAATGTTCTTTTCATAAAAATTACATATGTCCATTGTAGGATATTTGAAAGGTAGAGAGAAGTATATAAATATAAAAATAATCTGTAATCGTATCCCCTCAGAAATGGTAACCTAAAACCTTTTTTTGGGGGGTTGGGGGGAGGGAGACAGAGTCTTGCTCTGTTGCCCAGGCTGGAGTGCAGTGGAGCAATCTAGGCTCACTGCAAACTTTGTGTTCAAGCCATTCTCCCACCTCAGCCTTCTGAGAAGCTGGGACAACAGGCATGCACCATCATGCCTGGCTAATTTTTGTATTTTTAGTAGAGATGGTGTTTCACCATGTTGGTCAGGCTGGTCTGAAACTCCTGACTTTGGGAGGCATGCCTCAGCTGGGATTACAGGCATGAGCCATGGCCCCCGATCTAAAATCTTTGATATATATATCTCATGTGTGTGTGTGTGTGTGTGTGTGTGTGTGTGTGTGTGTGTATACACATACAAAAGAGAGCAGGCGAGCTTTCTGGGGCCCCTTTTATGAGGACACTAATCCCATTCAGGAGGGCTCCAGGCTCATGGCCTCATCACCCCCAAAGGCCCCACCTCCTAACACCATCATCCTGGGGGCTAGAAGTTTGACAAATGAATTTGAGTGGGACACCAACATTCAGTCCACTGCAGCCAAGTAATGAATATTTTAGGCTTTGTGGATCCCAGGGTCTGTGTCATCACTATTTAACTCTGTTTTTTTATACGAGAGCAGCCACAGACAATATGTAAATGAATGAGTGATGCTATATTTCAATAAAACTTTGTTTACAAAAGCAAGCAGCAAGCTAGACTTGCCCTGTAGGTCATAGTTTGTTGACTCCTAATATATAATATAATAATAACCATTTAAGGGACACCTACCATGTGTTAGGTGCTTTACATATATTATCTGACTTAATCTCTAAATATTCTTATTCTTATTTCCCAAAAGAGTAATCTTGGGTGTCCCCATCAAATTCATTTGTCAAACTTCTAGCCCCCAAGATGATGGTGTTAGGTGGGGCCTTTGGGGGTGATTAGGCCATGAGCCTGGAGCCCTCCTGAATGGGATTAGTGTCCTCATAAAAGGGGCCCCAGAAAGCTCGCCTGCTCTCTTTTGTACCACATGAGGACACAGTGAGAGGAGAGCTTTCCATATGTAACCCAGAAAAGGGTCCTTACCAGAACCCCATCATGCTGGCTCCCCGATCTCAGACTTCCAGCATCAAAACTGTGAGGAACGAATTTCTGTGGTTTATAAGCCTTTCAGCCTATGGTATAAGCCATCCAGCACAAATGAGCGAAGACATTTGCCCTTTACAGAAGAAGTTCGCCTATTGTGTAGAATCATCATTCTTCACTCCTCATGACTTTATACTTCTGAGCAGAGCCCCCTCTCAGCCTCCACTGTGGCCTGGGGTTCTGTGCCCTGACTTACCCCTCAGGGGTCTGACCAGTGTCTTGCACATGGAACTTTCTTTGACACCTTGTCCCCCACCCCAGCAGCTGTTCTTCTGACTGAGGCCATTCTCAGGGCTGGCAGGAAGTCCAAGACATTTAACAAGTCACCCCTCCCCTCAGCAGCCCTCAATCAGTGACTGACAGAAGGTGCTACATAAATACCCCAGCTCCCTCCCCTGCCTCAGGCAGGCTAACTCTACCCTGGTTCCCAGAGTCACCCAGGAGATTCAACTTTGCTCAGCTTGGCAGCTTGCGTCCTTCTCTTCTCTGTCTCCCCTCCACATTCCTGCATTTCCCTTTTGGTGTCTCTTGGGCTCCGCTCCCAAGCAACTTCCTCACATCCACGTCCTTGCTTCAGTCCCTGTGTCTATAAGCTCCTGTTTCCTCCCTTGCATAACCTTTCTCCCTGTCTTGCTCTCTCTGTAACTTTATTGCTTTCCACTGTGCTGGGACATTAGCAGGTCACAACCAATATATTTTTTTTGTGGGTGAAGTGACTGATCTCTTTCAAGAACTAGAACAGAGACTCAGGGAACAAACCCTCAGCGTAAACCACAAACCCACTGAGGCAGATGTGGCCCCTTCTCTGCATCTTCCAGCTCAGTTGCCTGCTACTTGGTGTCATAGGTGCTTGGTGACATGGCACCTCCCTGTCTGTGGGTGGCAGGAGAACAGACTTTGAGCCCATTTGTCCGAGACTGCATAAGGAGAGTTGTTGCATTTGGGAAGTGCCCTGAGGGCCTTAGGAGGAAGGGCTCATCTAATGAAGGACTTTTTCTGAGCATCCAGAAACACCAAAGGTCTTGCCGTGTTTTCTCATTTTTAATTTGTTTTGCATAGAAAGCTTTTCTGCAGCTCACAGAATGGCTTCAGTGAGGGTCACTAATGATGGCATTGTGAGCCCCAGAGAGGCTGGGTCTTGATGTCAGTTGTGGCCCTGACTCACAGCAGGAAGAGCAATTAATTACCTAATTTGTCTCTGTCTCTGTTTGACCAGTTGGTAAATGGGGGAGCAATATTGCATCTTGTTTTAAAGGGCCAGCCAGCTGGTCTTGAAAAAGCAAAGTTATGAATGTGGGGCTTTGAAAACCCTTAGGTGAAGGAAAACTGTTCAGCCTTGTGTCTGAGCTGAGCTGTTGTTGTTGTTTTAATCAAAGGCTTCCAGGAAAGGCTGGGTTGATGGAACTGATACATCTAAAGAATAGGACCCAAGACATGGTCTTGATAGGCCTCTTAACATCCTGGCCTTGTGCTTCAAGCCCAGACATGAGAAGTCCCCGAAGGGAACTTGCGCCTGGGCTGGGATGGCTCTGGCACCAGGGAAGCTGGGCAGTCACTCATTACCCTTTCTCCAGGCCATGAGCAGCCCCATGAGTGTCTCCAAGACACTGTCAGATATTGTGCCGTTTCTGCCCTCTGATGGCAGTGGGATGGAGAACAACAGTTGGACTGGAGGAACCAACCACTGACTAAGGCCAAGCTTGCAGGAGAAGTTTGAGCTCCCATGTCAGGGCCTGGGGAAAGGTGACCATATGGCCACCAACTTGACAATGGGACATGTTTAATGTAGGAGTAAGAGGGGCGTTGGTGCTTACGAGGGAAGATTCATGGAAGCTGGGTCCGTGCCTCCACGTTGTGGGGGAAGGCAGAAAGAGCACCCAGAAAATCACAGCTGAACAGCTGAAAACACTGTTTTCCTGCATGACATGGTTTGGCTGTGTCCCCACCCAAATCTCATCTTGAATTTTACTCCCATAATTCCCACGTGTTGTGGGAGGGAACTGGTGGGAGATAATTGAATCATGGGAGCGATTTCTTCCATACTGTTCTCGTGGTAGTGAGTGAGTCTCACGAGATCTGAAGGTGAAACTTGTTTGGCTTGATTCTCATTCTCTCTCTTGCCTGCTGTGATGTAAAGCCTGCCTTTCTCCTTCCACCATGATTGTGAGGCCTCCCCAGGCACATGGAACTGCGAGTCCATTAAACCTCTTTCTTTTGTAAATTACCCGGTCTTGGGTATGTCTTTATCAGCAGCATGAAAATGAACTAAAACACTACATCTATAGCTGTGGGCCTGCAGGGCTGTTATGTGAGAAAAACAAGTTGCAGAATAATGTGTATGCAATGGCCGTTCTTTAATAAAAATAAGCAGGGCCACCTCCTATGCGCATTTTATGGTGGAAAGACACACACCAAGCTGTCTCCATTGAACCTGAGGCGGATACATGGCAAAGGTTGTAGAGAAGATTATATTTTACTATACATTTTCTTAATTTTTAAACAAATATGGGGCATACATGTTACTTTTATAATTTTTGATAAGGAATTTAACAAAAGGGTTGTATAATATAAAAAGAAAGTTGTGGTTTGCTCTTTCAAATTTGGCCAGGTCCACCCTTGCCTCATCTCCCTATGCCTGGGAGTTTTCTGGAACCTGGAATCTCTGCTGAGACCCCGTCGGCTTCCTGCTGCATCTTTCTGCTTCTGGTTCAGGCCCATCCTGGAGGACAGACTGCAGAGGGCCGGTGGGAGCATTTTAGAACTTGGAGCACTGCAGGGTTCAGCCGGCTGAGGGAAGCTGGGCACAGTCTTGTAGCCCATCAGTCCGCATATCCTCAGCACAAAAAGCTCTCAGTCTTTGACTGCCAGGCTGGAACTTAAAGCCAGAGGCTTGACTTAGCTTCCATTACAAATGTCCTGAGCCATGCAGGCTCTTAATAAGAAGATTGATTCAGCCCCAGGCTTAATCCCGGGTACATTTTTTCCCCCATGATAGCAAGCTTATGGCTCTACAATATCTGATTTAGATGATTTGAAAATGTATTCTTTGACAAGGCATAATTAAAGTGGATTGTACCTATATGGGAACATTTTACAATTTCCATAACAAACACTATTATTACCAAGAGCAATGTATTTTTTTGTTCTATTGATGTCTTTTATGGAGATGTCATAAAAAGAAGATTATGACTTCTCATTATGAGGCAGATGGAGGAGAAGATGCATTTTGATTACTAGAGAGGGAAATATGTTCTTTCCAAACAGTTACCTCAATAGCTAGTGAGGGCTGGACTGGACTGGAATGGGAGGTCTATAGGCAAATGACTTTTTTATGGGCCTGACTTTATAGCAGCTTCCTTTTGCATGTTTCAAAGAGATCCCTCAAATGTGAAGCCGATTCTTCAGTTTGGCTAGAAACGAAGGTTCCACAGGTTGTATGTCTTTCTGAAACTATTATTAACAATTAATACAACTCACTTTCTGAGTCTCTTAGTAACAAGAAACTAGGCTTACTTTTAAAAATCCATTATAATGAGATAACAGTTTACATCTGTGAAGTATTATAAGCATCACCCATTAAAAATATTTTGTATTATAGGAGCAGTATATTTTCATTGTAATAAACTGGAACAACAGAGTCTTTTTCTATACTTAAAAAAATAGCCAGGCTTGATTATTCATATTATGAGCATTTTCTCTATGTCTTTAATTATTGTTTCAAACACCATTTTAAATGACTTCATATTACTTTACCTTTGGTTATAACATTATTTAACCAGTGTTGGACATAATTTACTTTTTTCAAGTTTTTCATTTGTGTAAATAACACTGATAAAGTTCCTTATAGAAAATCTTAGTCCACATTGCTGGTGAATTTCCTAGAATCAACTCTGGAAATAGAATTACCGGGTCAAAGTGTGTAAACATATTGCCAATTAGCTTTGCAGAGTCTGTACCAATTAATACTTCACATATGATCACATAAAATATATGTTGAACATGGTTATCAACATTCGTGAGGCAGAAATACGATAGTGCCTTTTTTATTTTTTATTTTGAAATGGGGTCTTGCTCTGTTGCTCAGGCTGGAGTATAGTGGCATGATCTCGGCTCACTGCAATGACCGCCTCCCAGGTTCAAGCGATTTTCCTGCCTCAGTCTCCCGAGTAGCTGAGATTACAGGCACGGGCCACCACAACCCGCTGATTTTTGTATTTTTAGTAGAGACGGGGTTTTACCATGTTGGCCAGGCTTGTCTCAAACTCCTGAGCTCAAGTGATCTGCCCGCCTCTGCCTCCCAAAGTGCTGGAATTACAGATGTGAGCCACCGCACTCGGCCCAATAATGCCTTTTTATTTTAGTTTCACGTCTTTGATTACTAAGCAGTCACTGAGATTGCAGAGGTGCCAGAGCAGGTTCACGAAGGCCCTTGAACAACCGCTAGTGCCAGGGACGGACACCCTGCAGGGTTTAAGTAACTTTAACCCCCAGGAACATTTTAGAAAAATTCCATTTACATTTTGTGCTTTGGGTAAAAACACAGTGCTATGCTTATGGAATTTGTCTTGCTGCTTCTTCCACCATCAGAAGGATCCGCAGTGACCCACTAGCTCTGAAAGGGGAATAGACCTCCTATGATTTCAATTTGACTTAAGCAATAATCATGTCATATGCAAATCCCTGAAACCCAAAGTAGACATTTTTTTAAGCCGACTTCATATAGAGTCAATTATCCTGAGCAGATTATGTTTTAGTTCAGACTAATTATCCGTGAATTGGACATATTGGAGGAAGCTCTGGCTGGGTCCATAGACAGGAACATGGAGCCAGGCGAGGGAAGCCTGTTACTGCAGAACTAGGGAACTTCAAAGACACAGCTGAAAAGCCAGAAGGAAAACAAAGACTTGTAACATATTTGCAGTACAAAATGTGGACCTGGGGGTGGGGGGAGGAGTGCAAACTTCAGAAGCAATTAATTCATTTCTTTCGGAGCTAATTTATGAATCTTTACTCTGAACTCTCCATGTCCCTTCCTTTGTTTCAGGTCCAATACTCCTTGTGTTTCACATACCTAATTAATTAGAACATGCATTGCCTTACTTTGCCAAGGGTGCATAATTTATCATGCTGGGCTCTTGAAACCATCTTAGGTAGATTTTTTGAAATGTATGCAGATTGACTCACCACCAACTCTGCAGTTCAACAATGGAACCTGGGTGTTCCTATGGGAACCGTTGAAAGTGTACCTTCTTTTCCTTACTTGGGATCTTTAAAACCAAGGGGTGGGAGGGCATTTTACTAATAGACAATTGAAGTGGAGAAGTAGTGTGGTGTATTTCAAATTTCTCATCTCCAGTTCATCCTGTGTGTGCTACTGTGACCAGGGCCTCAGTTTCCCCATTTACAGTTGACCCTTGAACAACACAGGAGTTGGCGCATTGACCTTCTGGCAGTCAAAAAATCATGTATAACTTTTGGCTTCCCCAAACTTAGCTAATAGCCTATTGTTAACCAGAAGCTTTACTGATAACATAAGCAGTCTATTAACACATATGTTGTGTGTCACATGTATTATATACTATATCCTTACAACAAGTAAGCTGGAGAAAACATGATATTATTTTTAAAAAACACAAGGAGGCTGGATGCGGTAGCTCACACCTGTAATTCCAGCCCTCTGGGAGGCCGAGGCTGGCAGATCATTTGAGGTTGGGAGTTTGAGACCAGCCTGGTCAATATGGCGAAGCCCCGTCTCTCCTAAAAATACAAAAATTAGCCAGGTATGGTGGCAGGTGCCTGTAATCCCAGCTACTCTGTAGGCTGAGGCACAAGAATTGCTTGAACCCAGGAAGTGGAGGTTGCAGTGAGCCTAGACAGTGCCACTGCACTCCAGCCTGGGCAACAGAGCAAGACTCCATCTCAAAAAAAAAAAAAAGAAAAACAAAAAAGAAAAGAAAAAAGAAAGAAACAACAAAGCAAAGCAAGCCAAAAAAAAAACCACAAGGAAGAGAAAATATATTTCCTATTCATTAGATGGAAGTGGATCATCATAAAGGTCTTTATCCTCATCATTTTCACATTGAGTAGGCTGAGAAGGAGGAAGAAGAGGAGGTGTTGGTCTTACTGTCTCAGGAGTGGCAGAGGTGGAAGAAAATCCACATATCAGTGGACCCATGCAGTTCAAACCGTATTGTTAGAGGGTCAACTGTATGAAGTGGGAGGAGGTCATTGAATTAGATGGTCTCTGAGAGAGCTCCCAAGGCATGCATCCTGTATCACAAGGTGGCCTGGACTTATGTTTGCCATCGAGTTCTTGTTTCTGCAAGGCCAATAACGTATTAACTGACAGATAGCCTGGGCCTGGGTTTGAGACACCAAAAAAATGAAGAAAATTCCACTTTCATGGACTTACCTAGAATTTTTCAACAAGAGATGCCTAGAAAAAGGCTATTTTGGCTTTATTATAGTTTGTCTTGTTTGTGTTAGGGCTTGGGGTATGTTTTGAATTATAGTTGTAGGTAAGGTGCGAGGGTGAGTACTGTAATCTTTTCAGCATTCGGGACCTCTCAGGACTTAGCTG
This sequence comes from Hylobates moloch, assembly GCF_009828535.3. Lineage (NCBI taxonomy): Eukaryota > Metazoa > Chordata > Mammalia > Primates > Hylobatidae > Hylobates > Hylobates moloch. The sequence goes on along the minus strand of NW_026652288.1, from coordinate 14,639,468 downwards.
AACCCCATGTCAACCTGAGCATTCTCTTCACGATGAGACTGCTAATTAGGACTTCTGAAAGTCAAGCGGTTTAGGCTACATAAGGCTAGCGTGTGAAAGCCGTTCCAAATGCTTTTATCAACGCCTCAGAGCTTTCAAATAAAGACCTCTTGCTTCTTGTGGCTTTTCCAAATAAGGAATGGGGATTTTGTCTATGTAAATGTCAGTATAAATATGCATCTGGGTGTTGGCCACGTTAGCTACCTACCCAGAAGGATTTTTACAGCCTCAGGTGGGTTCTCTCTGAGGCTGAAAAGGTAACAAGATCAGGCTGTGCTTTTCTGTTTTAATTACTTTTCTATTTGGAGTATAATTTCAAAGATGTGTTCTTAATTTTCCACAGTGAGGTTTGGGGTTAAATGTAAAGGGATGTCCTCTCCATTTCTCTGGATTTTTATAGCTTGCTCAAGCCAGATGACAGTCCTGCAGCTGTTGCCTTGAAAACACCTGGCCCCTATACAGATACCAGAATATGAATGCTGGGTGACCCAGATACGTATGTCTTATGTCAAGGTTATTTAATATTTTACATCAATGAAAGCCACAGCTGAGCTGGAGAAATCTTGCAGCTGATGTGATTCACACATGGAGGATAGAGTGACTTGTCTCTAGGTGAGTGGGCTGCAATGGAGAGAGCTGATATGAGCGACTCTCACAACCTTTTTGTTCCAGTTCACACCTTGAACAGGCTTAAAGAAACAGACGCACACGTAGCAAATGGCAGAGGCCATAGTAGGGGCAGGGACTTGATGTGCTGAGCTGACATCTTTTGGGAACAGTTCAGAGTCCTATCTATGCTTTTGGCCTGCAGAATGTTTAAAAACCTTGACCAGGCCGGGTACGGTGGCTCACACCTGCAATCCCAGCACTTTGGGAGGCTGGGGTGGGCGGATCATTAGGTCGGGAGTTCAAGACCAGCCTGGCCAACATGGTGAAACCCTGTCTCTACTAAAAAATACAAAAATTAGCTGGGTGCGGTGGCACATGCCTGTAATCCCAGGTACTTGGGAGGCTGAGGCAGGAGAATCACTGGAACCCGGGAGGCAGAGGTTGCAGTGAGCCGAGATTGTGCCACTGCACTCCAGCCTGGGCAACAGAGTGAGACTCTGTCTCAAAAAAAAAAAAAAAAGCCTGACCGAATTGTCAACCGTTTAAAAGGCAATGATTTCACTTAAAAATTTGACTTTCAGCTTCTTTTGAAAAAGAATTCCTGAAAACACTGGGCAGGTATTTCCCCATGGCCTCAGTTTCTGGAGCTGGGTGGGAGCTGCTCTCAGTCCCCCCTCCCAGCCCTGTCACTGTACTGCGTCCCTCCCCACCTCCACCCCTGTTTTGCTGGTTTCATTACCTGCCTGGACTCGGAGTATCCGAGCCTGTGGTCCTGGCTCTAAACTAATGTTGTAAACACCAGTCTGGGCAAGTTTTTAATCCTCCCTAGGTCTTAGTTTTTCCATTTGTAAAATGAGGAGTTAGATTGGATAGGGCCCCAAGTCTCTCCCAATGCTCAGATTTCATGATTTTGGGATGATTATGAATTTTAAAATACTTTGGGCACATATTGAGAAGCGGTTACACTTCTTTGACATTGAAGAATTCTAAAATTCCTGAAGGGGGCTAGGTGCGGTGGCTCGTGCTGTAATCCTAGCACTTTGGGAGGCCGAAGCAGGAGGATTGCTTAAGATCAGGAGTCCATGACCAGTCTGGGCAACATAGTGAGCCCCTATCTCTACAAAAAAATTGAAAAATAAAATTCATGAAGCATTACAAAACCATTTGTATTTTGTCATTGGGAGACTAAGGCTTCTACTACTAGTTTGAAGGATTTGTGGGAGAACCAAAGGTATGTTTTAGTTGTGGGGTTTGTCTCCACCTTTCAAACAGTCCAGGAGGCTGCAGGGACATGGATATCAACAGAGAGACACCTTTGCTTTGTGCCTGGTGCTTACTGTGTAAATCCAGCCTTGCTCTAGACAGCCCTGTCTGAATTACAGGCCCGTCTATTGGCCTGAATCGTCTCATCTTCTCTCCCATCCAAATCAGTTTCTGGGCATGAGGAGAACACTGGGCCAGGAGCTGGCCGCTCTAGATTCTTGCCTTGGATCTATCATGGTTTTACTGCATGGTCCTGCTCATGTCCCTTATCACTTTCCACCTCTGTGAGAATAAAAGAAATGTCTTCAAGCTCTAACATCCTATGCTCCTAAGGTACATCTGACAGTCCTCTAGGAAGCACCGAGGGAAAGCCTACAGAAGAAATCGCTGAGTCCCCTTCCTGCAAACCACTTGCAGTGTGTTGAGGACAGTGTACAGACCCAGCAGGAATGAAGCAATAAGCCATGCCCTCTGGCCCCGAGAAACTTTATATCTAGTGGGAAAGAGAGAAAATATATTTAAGACTCTATCACAGAAGAGGAAATAAGTGCCATTTGTCTCCTTTTTCTCCACTTTTAAGGGTCATTCATGTTCAACATTTGAGCCTTTGCAGAGAAACAGAAAGAAATAATTTAAAAAGGAGCAGAAAAATATAAAAATTAGATTAAAAATTGTCTCGTCAGATTGATTTTTCTAAAACACAGCTCCTATGACATACTCTAAGAATGCCTTGTCCTTGTAAAGTCTTGTATTGAGTTCAAATTCCTTGATGGATTCTTTCTCTTTTGGCTCCAAACAATCAGCATAACTGCCTTTTGCTACTCACCAGAGAAACCATGACCCTCTGCTCTGTCCTTCCCAAACAAGCATCCCTTATTCCTGCTCGACCTGCCCACCCAGCCTCTCCTTCTCTACAAATCCAGGAGAACCTCCAGGGCCCCACTTACGTGGTGCAGCTCACCCTACGGGTATCTCCTCTGAGCATATTCCTGTCTCTTCTCAATTCCCTCGCACTGGCTCACTCATTGTTCTGGCCTATGCTGCCTGTTCTTAAGGATTTTCACTCTCCGTGTGTTTTGTCTCTGCAACTGTAATGCAACCTACTTCACCCCAGAGTTTGTGCTTTGAGTTCCTGCCACAGGGAATTAGACACAGTAAAGGCTCAGTAAATATTTGTTAAGTGAACAAATGATTTTGTGAGTGAATGAAGGAAAAGCTAAAAGGAACAAATGCTATCCATGTGAATGGTACACCGCCTCTCAAATGGCACAGCTTCTCTCCTTGCTTTCATCCATTTCTCACCAGTTAACCTTTCCTGTATCTTGCCATCAGTGCTCACAGGCACACAGGCCTGGCCAGTGTCCTTCCCAGGCTAAAAAGGATCTCATTTTCAAGGTTATCTTTTCTTGGTGCTTCAGAGGTTGACCAGCTGACAAGTTCTCTGAGAACATTTACTATCTTTCTTCCTCTGCCCTGGAGAAAAGGGCTAGGCTGGTCACTTTATCTTCCTTATCTGTGATACTGCAGCCAAATGTCATTAGTCTGACCAGTTAGGGATGAAGGGCAGACTAAGGAAGGAGAAAGCCTGACCATACACATCATGCTCAAGGAACCCACAGTTTATCTTCTCTAACGACTTCTTACTATGTGACTCATATTGCCTAGAAGTTACTCAGGTACCTATTTTAATAAATGGATGAAAACAATATATAATAACTGTATTAGAATTCTTCAGAGAAACAGAACCAATATGGTGTGTGTGTGTGTGTGTGTGTGTTTGTATAAAAAGATTTATTATAAGGAATTGGCCCACATGATGTGGAGGCTGGCTAGTCCTAAGATCTGCAGGGTGAGACCTAGGAGAGCTGATGGTGTGGTTCTAGTCCAAAGGCTGGCAGGCATGAGACCAGGAAGAATTGGTGTTTCAGTTCAAGTCTGAAATCAGGGGAAAAAAATGATGTTCCAGTTTGAAGGCTGTCAGGCAGGAAGAATTCTGTCTTCTCCAGGGGTTTGATGTGTGTGTGTTGGGGAGTATCAGCCTTTTGTTCTATTCAGGTCTCCAACTGATTGGATGAGGCCCACCCACATTAGGAAGGGCAATGTACTTTACCCTGTCTACTGATTTATGTTAATCTCATCTCAAAACACTCTTATAGAAACATCCAGAATAATATTTGACCAAATATCTAGGCACGCCTTTGTTACAGGATCTTTGGGGTGTCACTTTTCTGGATGGAAACCTCTGTGCAGCTGTTGCAGTGGGGTGGGCAGCTCCAGGTGCCAGCATGGGTGCCAGGTCTCTGTGAGATTACAGCTGGACCAGGAGCACCGCAAGCAGCTTCCTCAGCTGGCACTGGGGAACATGGTGGCCCCAGAAGCTTGGAGATGCCAGGAAACCACAGGGCCCTAAGGAGGGAGTGACATCCCTAACTTGGGAAGCTCACAGGTCTGGGCTCCCCAAGGGGCCACAGCTCTTCTCTCTGCCTGCAATATGGCAAGCAAGGGGCATGTCTCAGCCCTGTTTGTGTTATAGCTCTTTTAGCCTCACCATTTGGTGGGTCCTGAGTGCTTGTCCTGCGACCAGGAAGAATGAGGTATGCAGACAAGTGGAGGGTAAGCCAGAGGAAAAGGAGCTTTCTTGAGTGATAGAGGGGATAGCTTGAGTGATAGGGGGTAGCTCCTTCCCACAGCGAGGGTGTCCCAAGTGTTCAGCTTCTAGCAGAGAGGAGACCCTGGAGTGGGAAGCTCCTCTCAGAGGGGAGACCCTGGGTTAGGTTGCTCCTCTCTGCAGCTGGTCTTCCTGATGTCTGCCCTGCTCTAGCTGAGCCTGGGGCTTTTATGGGTCTTGGAGGGGAGGAAGTGCATGGGGATTGGTCCATGGGCAGCCATGCAGGGGCCCAGAAAAGGCACCACAAGTCCCCACTCTGGTCTGTGGGACTGGAAACCTGTCCCCCAGGCTTCAGGTCCTACCCAGCCTGAAGGTAGGGCCTCACTGGGGACACCACCCCTTCCCTCCAGGAGCCGTCTGCCTCCCGCCTTAATCCCTGGTGCCCAGGCTGCTCATGCCATGGTCACCTGCAGGCCAGCACTGAGCTGCCCTAGGCACCTCCTCAGATTACCCCCTCACCCTCCCCCACACTTCTGGGCACCCAAAGTCCAGGGGCTGAGATGGCAGGGGGCTGGCATGTCAGCGCTGCCCCCAGCATGTGCACCCCTGCTCTATGTTTATCTGAGACTGGAGCTGGTGCCCACAGTGGGGAGAAGCCAGGTAGTGGGAGCAGGCATTCTGAGCCTACAAGAGCATGGGCGGCCTTCCTAGGCCCCCACGAGCACACAGAGGCCCGGATCCATTATCCTGACTTGGGTGGCTGCAGCTGTGCTCAGGAGGGCAGGGCTGCTGGCTGCTTCCAGTTCCCACTGGCTCCGTGGAGCACGCAGCCCTGGCCGTGCCCCTCACAGCCTGAAGCAGGGGCTCCAGGTCCTTGCTGGGCCTGCGCCTGCATCCGGGGCAGGGGTGACACCGCCATGAGCTTCCCACATTGCCCCAACACTGAGGGGTGGCCCTGGGCTGAGGGGATCGGGCCCCAGGCCTGACTGTAGGGAGTGTCAGGCTCAGCGGTCACTTCCACGCAGGGCAGACTCCGAAACGCAGCCCCAGGTGGCCCTGTGCAGAGCCTCCCCCTGAGGCACAGGAACCCAGCACCCTTGGTGGGGTGGGCACAGTGGCTGCGCCACTGGTAGGGTCCCCGAAGTGGGTGCCGCTCCCACTTGCACCCCGGGCCTCCAAAGTGCAGCCCCAGCTCTCTGTCCTGAACCAGCCCCCGCACTCCGTGTGCAAGTGTGGCACCACCCCGGGCCCAGCTCTGCCTCAGGTCCCTCTGCCCAACTGCGTTGCTCCCCCGCTGTACTGCCTTCCCATCCAAGGGCTACTTGGCCCGGCCCCCGTCACAGCAGCACCCCCGGGCGGAAAGCTGCGGAGAAGAGGTGGGGCGCTGTCCGCCTTCTCCCTACACGCTCCCTGCAGCGGCCAGCATGATGACTCCAGATGGCCCGCTGCTGCCATTACCTTGACCTCATCAAGTTGACATGTAAAATTAACTATCACGATAACCAAAACAAGCGATTTTAACATAATGAATACCTTTCAAGTGGTTAGAGCCTTCCCGGATAATTTGTTTTGCTTCACATTGCCTAAATGTTCTGCAGTTTTATCTACACCCTGAGTGAACCAACTTCTCAGACCTTTGAAAAGGGGGAGGGAAGAGAGATGAGGAGGAGTGGCGAGTGTGAATTCCTCCATAAGGAACCCCCCCCCCACCCCCCCGATATGGTGTGTGAGAGTGTGAGCACAGCTTTTCCTGCCTCCAGAACTGGAAGATGGAAGGCTCACTGGTTTAAGCAGAGCTTTTGGAATCAATGTTTCACCTTATGGAGCCACAATTGAAGTACAGTAGGACTCCCAGTGGATAATTCAGAGGTAGGAAAATAAGAGTCCATCCGAGGCACTCTGAGGTATTTCTAACACTGATTTTCCTGGGAATAAACCACTTGAATGACAGATTAATTAACTAATGATAGCTATAGTTTTTTTTTGTTTGTTTTTGTTTTTGTTTTTACATTGCTTCTGTGATCATATAAATAAAAGCAACTGGGCCAGGTGCTGTGGCTCACGCCTGTAATGCCAGCACTTTGGGAGGCCGAGTCAGGTTGATCACTTGGGCCCAGGAGTTCGAGAGCAGCCTGGGCAACATGGCAAAACCCTGTCTCTAGAAAAAAATACAAAAAAATTAGGCAGGTGGTGGTGTACACCTGTAGTTCCAGCTACTCTGGAGGCTGAGGCGGGAGGATTACCTGAGCCCAGGAGGTCAAGGCTGCAGTTAACCTTGATCATGCCACTATAATGCAGCCTGGGCAACAGAGTGAGACCCTGTCTCAAAAAATAAAATAAATTGAAAAAAAAAAAGCAATTGTTCAGTGCTTCCCAAGTACAGTACTATTTACGATGCTAAATGTTTTCTATAGGTTTTTTTATTCGATCTAACCAGCAAACAAACCTAGCCTGCATTTTTGTTTCCATTTCACAGATGTCAAAACAGAAACTCAGAGACATTAAGCTACTTGTTCCAGGTTGCTGATCGGGTAAGTGCAGAGCTGAGAATGACATGCTGGTCTTCTGACCCCAAAGCCCATGGTCTGCTACCTCCACGATTGTCTACACTGCAAGAACAAACATCTTGTTACAGGCTGGTCAGTCATTCCCAAAGACCTTTTAGTGGAATCCCTCTCCTCCTCTGGATGTATCCATACCAATTTGGAACAGCTGTGATTTTGTTGTGATCGTTGAAAAGGATTTGATGATTCTGTATATTATGTTGGTACAAGCAGGCTTTACCTGTAACAAACATCTGTTCTTTCTGGATGACAGTATTATTCTGAGATGGAATAAAAATGCAGAAGAAGGCAGATAATTTCATCCCACAACAATTTTCAGTTTTAGAACGCTTTTGCAAATGGTGCTGAAGGAGGTACCTATTCTATGTGGAATAGACTAGGACATTTTGTTCCTTCTGAACAAACCTGGAGAGAAAAAGAAAGAAAATCCAACTTTTATTTTAAAAGCACTAAAAGGCTGCTGCTGTGTACTCAGTCACAGCTTTGGGCACCCACACGGCTACACACTGTGGAGATGGAGAGGGAAGAAGGCAGGCTCTGTCTTGTGGGCAGATGACTTAGTTCAGGAGCACTGTTGCGAAAGTGGAAACCCACTCAGCTCAGCTCCAGGATAATGGGGTATTGAAGGAAAGCACAGTCCAGCCAGGTATCCAGGGGTGGGAGAGGGGTACTGGGCAAGTTGCTGTCCCTCCACTTAAGATGAGCTCCATGGTGTCCCACACTTTTGCTCCATTCTGCACATAGCTGCTTTCCTCCTAATTAACTGCCAGGCCCACTACAGGGAGACTCATGCAAATGGAAATATTCCAAAGGATGAATAAGCCCCCAAAACGTGGTAGGGGGGAATTGCCCATTAACTTTCTGTGTAGCTTTAGTTATATCCAGTCTCCCATCTTCAACTTTTACACAAACCTGGGTTTGAACCCTGGCTCTACTACATGTCACTTGACCGTGGGCATGTCTCGTGACTTCTCAAAATCTCAATTCCCTCTTTGGTAAACTGGAGACCATGGCTCCCAACACAGATACTCACCAGGAGTAAATGAGAGAATGCATGCTATGTGCTTTGGCAGGACCTAAGAAAAGATAGTTCTTATGACTTTTGTAGCTCTCTAAGTTTGGTGAAGTGAGCTGTTGGTTCCAGGGTGCTGGCTGGGCAGGCTGATGCAAACCCTGGCTCCTTGGGGCTCTGGGCATGATTCTGTGGGGCTGTTTGCTCAGGGAATCTGGTAAAGGAGGGAGCAAGGGAGAGAATGTAAGAGCATAACCAAGGAGGAGTGCCAGGAGCCGAACTGGGTCAGGAGCTGGGGTGCAGCATGGAGCCGAATTAAAGGCCCAGAGAGAGTGAAAGTGACCTTCCAGCTCTGATATTTGTGAATCTAGATGGTCTGCTGTCATATGACTCAGAACATGAAATGAGCAAGTGATGTTAGAGGAGTCATTAGGGTAGAGACCACATCTTTCCTCTTCACTGCTGCATCCCTCGCTCCTGGCACAATGCTCAGCTCATTATAGTGACTCCATAAACACCTGTTGAATGCATGACTTCATGAATGAATGACATGGGCATTGTGAGCGTGAACTGACTGGGGCATAAGAAAGGAGCTGTGTAATGTGGAATAATGGGTGTTACAAGGCCCCAGGCATGACAGAGTATGCATGGAGAAAACCAGGTAAATTGGTCTGATAATACCACCACCACCAATACCACCGTCCTTACTTATCTTATTAATAGCTACCATTTTTGCGCACGTTTTTGTGGGGAGGGCAGAGTCTATATTAAGTTGTCTTGCCTTATTTAATTATTGCCATTTCCCTGGTAGATAGATATCATTATTCTCATTTCATAGATGTGGAAACTGAGGCCAAAAGATTAAACACTTTTCTGAGGGTGACATAGTCAGTGAGTGGAAAAGTTGTGATTCTAACCCAGATGTGCCTGACTCCAGCCAATGTTATAATGTCTGCCAAATATGCACCCTCTCTGTGTGGACTAAAAGGCCAGCCTTCCAGGCAGCAGCCAAAGCGTCAAACAACTGGGGCTGCGTGATCCATCTGATCTGAGTCACACCTGGGTTGACCAGTGAACTAAGGACAGTCATCTAACAGGCTCTGGGTTTAAGAGGGAGAGACCCCTGACCATAATTACACAGGATAGGGAAGAGGGAGAGGTTCCTGGGACCCTGGGGCATCTCTCTCTAGTGAAGTCTGGAGAAGGATGTGGCTTCCTTGTGAGCAGCTCTTTCCAGAATGGTATTCTTGCGCAATGCCTTTGGATGAAGAGCTCATGGGCATCGGGACAGCCAGTGGACTGTAGACTGTTGAGTTGGAGGCTTTGGCTGGATACACTGGACTATTCTTATAAAATCATAGTAAGTGAATGTATAAGTATGGCATATGGGACATCTCTATATTTATATCTAGGTGGAGGATCTCATGAAGAGTGAGGAGATCCATAAATGACCTGAGCTTAGTTTCTCCTGAGCACACCATCTTGGGCATACCTCCTTGGAGTTGCCTCCTGAAACCCCCAGAAGTAGCTTAGGGAGACTTATAGTGAAGAGCGAGGAGTTAACAATGATATGGGTAGGGATAGCACAAAGTCAAAATCCTGAATTAAAGTTAATAGGACCCCATTGCAACCTTCAGTCCAGTGAGACCAGGGATTGTTTGGGTCACAAGGAAAAAGGTTTTTGCTTTGCTTGATTGAGGGATCTTGGGCATATGTGTGAGAAGACCACCAAGAGACAGAAATAATTCAGGAAAAAAAATCAGCTGCCTCTGCATGGTGGCCCGTTTTTATCTAGAGGGTGAAAAGCGGCTGTAAATTCCTTGGCAGCTGTCCATCAAGGGCTGGGTTTGTTTCTCAACCATTTGGATCAGGGTGGGCTTTGTGACCAACAGAAGAATGTTTGGAAGGGATGCTGTTACAGCTCCTAAAAAATTGAAAGCTTATACTTCCTGGATATTTGAATTTTCTTTCTGAGAGCTCCAACCCCCCAGGTGGAAGTGTGACTATCCTGAAACTGTCATGCTGAAAGGTCACAGGTGGACTCCTCAGTCCAACAGTACAGCTGAGCCCAAGCTTCCAGCCACCCCCACCAGGGTGCCAAACACGGGAGTGAAGCTGTCGGGTATTCCAAACTAACCCATCCACCAGCTGAATTTCCCTGAGTGATTTCAGTTGATGGCTTGTGGAGCAGAAGACTTACCCAGCTGAGCCTTGCCCAAGTTCTTGATCCATAAATTGTGAGATATAGTCAAATGGTTGTTTTTTAAAAAGTCACTGAGTTTTGGAGTGATTTGTTATTCAGTAATAGATAACAAGAATAATCATATTTCAGCCCTCTTTCTTGCCCAAACTGGGGAGAGCTTCAAGTGTTGGTCAAACAACGACAATGTTTCTGGAGAGATGCAGGAGTATAACTAGCACATGAAAGTATTTAGGGATGGCTGTGGCTCTCAGGTTGAATCTCTAGGACTGAGACCTTGTCTTCAGCAGTTCAGATTTAACACCTTATCTCTAGGTGCATGTGAACTCTTGGGCTTAAAGGGACACAATTAACCATCATGATTCTGGAGTTCTGGAGGAGAAAGGACTGTTTTCTTTCAGCCATACGTCTTCTAGTAATGTTGAAGGAGGAATCTCTGTTCTCTTTCTTGGATGGAACATGGCTGTGGTGTTCATGGTATGATGGGACTTGCTTCTGCGGAAGAGGGTCTGGCTCATGGGATGAGAGTGGGGCTTGTTCTCCTTTGCCTCCTCATATTTTTGAACCTATAAGGTCAGATTGAAGTCTGCTATTCTTTATTCTATATCACAGTCAAACAACAGTAAGAAAAGCATGGCTTATTTGTCAATATAATAGTTGTAAAAAATCATGCCGAATAAGTTTGAATTACTGTAAATATCATTTTATTTGTAAGTACTTATTAGTTATGTACTCTGTGCCTGGCCTTTGGAGCTAGAAACTAGCTCTACAGAAACAACTAAGACACAGTCCTACCCTTAAAGTGCTTACCGCCTGCTAGAAGGTTAAGATGTGTAAGAGAATTGCAGCACAGGATGGTGAGTGGCACAAGGAGGACCAATCCATGGGCTGCAGAAGCCCAGGGGAGAAGGGGGACATCCTCCAAGAACATCGTGGGAATGGGTTGGACAGATCAGATAAAATGGAACCTAGAGCTCTTTCATAAAGAGAAGAGCTTCAGGAATTGAGTGTGTCATAATTCAGGCTCTGCTACTTCAGAAGTAACAGCAAGGGTGATGGCAAGAGGTTTGGGTTAGTAGTGAGCACCATGAGGTCCTGTGTCCGTGGAAAGGAGGAGGAAAGATGGCTCTGGCAGATCCCAGCAGAGACCTCAGAAAGGAGTGGTGGCTTCTGCTTGGCTCTTAGGGACCTGAAAGTGATAGTGATGATGGTGACATTCTTACTTATGATCTCTTTTAAATTCCCTGACATTTATGAGAAAGGAAATATCATATCCTGATTTGTAGGTGGTGAAACTGAGGTTGAGAATAGTTAATTATTTTGATGAAGGCCACACAACTAGTTAGTGGCTCAGATAGGTTTCTTATTTCATCTAGGTCTAAGATGAAATTTCATATTCCTACTTTTCACAAGAACCAAGCTTGGTCAGAGTTAACGCCTTTGAGATTAATCTGGTACTTTATCATTTTACAGAGCTTTATAGTCACATTTTCCAGGATTTGGAGAGGATTCTGAGGTCACCTACTCAGTCCAACAACTTAAAACTCCATTGCACTTTTCCTACTTGAGAGGAGATTAGAAAAGTGATGGTGGAGATGACCTTCACTTCAGTTTTCTATTTTGCAGAGCTTGATCATCATATCAAATTGCAGTTCATTCTGCTTTTTTCACCCCTTATGTGATGCACATTTTCTCATGTCTCACTTCACCTCCAGGAGGATTGAAATTCACTGGTATATAAAATTGTATATTCTCTTTGATCCCGATTTTGTTATGTGATCAAGAAGACCAGAAAGAAATACATCCAAATGATAAAAGTCATCATCTCTGTGTTATGGACCAACTACTGATTTTTATGTCTGTTTTTGTATTTTCTTCTGTACAGTCGAAATTTTTTTACAGTGCCAAGCACATTAGGTGGAAGTGTTTCACTACAGACTGGCAGTCTGCATCTCAGTTCTAGATCTTCAAGTCCTATCTCAATCCAGGAGGTTCAGAGATAGGGTCCTTTTCCCCAGAAGACAGTGGGTGAAATTGACGGAGATCAAAGTCGTCTTTGTGCTTAATCCACACACACCAGGCTGAAAAGTCTTCGTGAGTGCCAAATGGAAGTGCTACCTTTCTCACCTTCTCTCTCAGAAATGTTGGAAAAAGATTAAAGTGACAAAGTCAACAAGTTTCTTTGAACTTTCTCGAAGAAAGAATGGATGCAGGACAAAATGTTATTTATTTCTAGCAGTAGAAGAAGGAGCCACTGGGGAGACCTCTGTTGTGCTAGCTTATTGATATGGCCTTATGTTTATAATAGCAATACTGATACTCCCATTAAGTCAATTCCCATACCAACCACCATAGGGAAACTGACATCTGACCTTGTTACTTCCGTGCTTGAAACCTTTCCAGGACTTCCCACTGCCTGCAGGATACAATTCAACTCTATGTTACAGAACACAAATTATCTACTGACACCCTCTGCTCTGAGCATTAAACCTCAGCAAGTCCTACCACACCTTGGGGCCTTTGCATATGCTTGGCCCTACATCCAAAATGCCTTTTCTCCTCTAGTATACCTTGAAAACGCCTGTGTAACCTTCAAAATCATGATTCAGAGACCTCCTTCTTAGAAGAAGCCTTCTTGGGCCAAGCGTGGTGGCTCATGCCTGTAATCTCAGCATTTTGGGAGGCTGAGACAGGCGGATCACAAGGTCAGGAGTTTGAGACCAGCCTGACCAATATGGTGAAACCCCGTCTCTACTAAAAATACAAAAATTAGCCAGGCATGGTGGTGTGTGCCTATAATCCCAGCTACTCAGGAGGCTGAGGCAGGAGAATTGCTTGAACCCTTGAGGTGGAGGTTGCAGTGAGCTGAGATCGTGCCACTGCACTCCAGCCTGGGCAACAGAGCAAGCAGAGCAAGACTCCATCTCAAAAAAAAAAAAAAAAAAAGAAGATTTCTTCGGTCTCCCTTCCCATCCTGAATGAATCCCACGCTTCATTATTACATCAGTACTTCACATCTCCCCCTATTACACAAAACACAATGGGCTGCATTTACTTGCTTGCTTTTCTGTGTTCCCAACTGAACCATAAACTCTTCAGTGGAAAGCATGGTGTCTCATTTGTCACTCTTTTCTCAGTGCCCAGCAAATGACTGACTCAGAGGATTTATGCCAAGGAAATTTGTTGAACTGAACTATTGAACTGTATATGAGAGGGATATCAGGATCTGATATAGTTTGGCTCTGTGCCCCCACCTCATCTTGAATTGTAATCCCCACGTGTCGAGGAAGGGACCTGGTAGGAAGTGATTGGATTATGGGGGCAGTTTCCCCCATGCTGTTCTTGTGATAGTGAGTGAGTTCTCACAAGATCTGATGGTTTAAAAGCATGTAGCAGTTCCCCACTAGCTCCCTCTCTTTCCTGCTGCCATGTAAGACGTGCCTTGCTTCCTCTTCACCTTCTTCCATGATTGTAAGTTTCCTGAGGCCTCCCCAGCCATATGGAACTGTGAGTCAATTTAACCTCTTTTCTTTAAAAATGACCCGGTCTCAGATAGTTCTTTATAGCAGTGTGAAAATGGACTAATACAGGATCCCAGTGGTGTAAGCCTTGAAACAACATATAGAAGAGAGAAACATCTTGATGGACAAACATAGAAGTGTCTCTGTATAATTTAATTTGGTCATATACCATAAATATGAGTGTTTAGTGTCATTCTTGCTTGTTTGAATTATGATGCAACAATCCTAGCCACTCCAGTTGAAAACTCTGAGCTGTTGTGAAATATTGCTTCATTCCTCCATGCAACAGACTGAGAAGAAATGAAGTTGCAAGAGACACATTCAGACAGACAGCTGCCTGCACAGTCGTTGGCGTTGAACATCAGTATTAGACTGGCAGCCAGAGATATTCTGCCAGCCCAATTCATGGTGAGGGGCATTTTGAAGGAAGGTCTCCAGGCACTCAACTGTGGGCTCAGTCAGCAATGATGAAGGTAGCTGATAGCTCAATGCCGCAGTGACATGGAAATCACTTCAGACTTCAGATGGGACTTGGGCTTACTAGACAGCCAAGAATCAGCCTCTGATGTTATTGGAACACAACTTGTGTTTCTGTTGCCAAGTCCCAGTCCAAGTCAAACTCTGGGAGAGACACCTTCACAAAAATTTTATGTAGGTGGATTTCCCTTATATCCTTTATATTTCAGCCTCCTTCAAATTAGCATGACTAAAACGGCACGTTAACAGCAGAAAGGGCACACTGGTTTGCATGGTTTGCCTGTGATCCTGAGAAACACTAGGTCCTATTCTGCTCAACGGACTTTTTTGTTGTTGTGGATATGTTAGATATTCCATGACCAGACTTCTGGGTGTTCAATGCCAAACCTCAAATCTTTCGTATCAGATAAGACAAAGCAAACACTCTTATCTTTTCAACTTATACTGTCTGTGTGGAGCAGAGGGGAGCAGCTGGAACAGGCTACAAGGCTCAAGGGCTCGTGTGCCTAATAGAGGTATTTATTAGAGCAGGAGTTGTTCAAATAGAGATGCCTATTATGAAAAGGTATGGCTGTTCAAAGTCACTCTGCCTCAAATAATTGTTTGGAGACTAAAGGTGGAGGGGCAGATTCATAATTCTCTATCTTTAAATATCTCTCTGTATTTTAAAAGTAATATGTGTTCATTTTGTTTGAAAAACTTCAATTAGCACAAATTCATACAAAGTAAAATGTAAAACATTAATTGTTTCCAATTTTTACCAACCAACTTAATTCCTAGAGGTAAGGACTATGTAAGGATACTGTTTTCTGTGTATCCTTCTGGGCTTTTTCTGTGTGTGTGTGTGTGTGTGCATGTGTGTGTGTATAAAAATTTTGGGGGGATCACATAAATGGCATCATACTATACATAATATATCAGGGTCCCAATAGGAAACAAACGGCATGTTGGAAATAGGATAATTTAAAGAGAGTTTAGTTGGTTACAAGGGATTATTTACAAAGATATGGGTGATCTATTGGGGACTCACAAAAGATTGAGCAGGAAATTGGGGCTTGTGGCAGCAGAACCGTGTGTAGCCCTAAGTCTGAAGGAATGAGAGGAAGGAATAGTTACTGGAATGATAAGGAGAATGTTCTGCAGAGAATGTTGCTTTTTGGTTGGGGGCACACAGCCAGCGTGAGACAGCCTTGCAGTGAGGGAGCCAGTGAAATAAACACTTGGATCTCTTTCCTTCACTTTCTCTGATGTGCTTCTGGGGCATCCAAGTGGCCGATTCCAACAGGAGGCCAGAGGGCAGGTTGGCACAGACCTGTCTCTAAGATGCAGGGCAGGGGGCAGGGTACCAGATTGGAGAATGGACCTGCAGCACATGTGTTGGTCTCAGCTTACTTTTTACATTTAACAATAGATCATGGTTGTATTGTCATTTAAAAGAATACTCCATAGTATTCAGTTGTACTTTTCATCTCATCACTTACCAAAAATCATTTAGGTTATTTCAGGGTTTTTGCTATTATCAAAAAGGCACTATGAACATCTTTGTAGAAATAATTTTGTGTGGTTGTCCAGTTCACCAATACAATAAATTGCTTAAAATAGAATTGCTGATTTGAAGAGTGTGTGCATTTTAATGTACATAGTTTCTATCAAATTACATTCTACCAGTAGCTTTCTGATATCCCCTCAACAAACACTGGGTATTGTTCATCATGAAATCCTTTCTGTTCTGACAAGTGAGGAAGGATTTATTGGGATTTTTTCACTCTGAGTTCAGTTGAGCATGTTTACATGGTCATTGAACATTTAATTCTATCCGTATGTGGTGCTTGAGATCTATTACTTGGCTTTCTCATGTGGGTATAAGGTTTTCCATATTTGTAAGAGCTATTTGTCTGTTAAGGAAATTATCCTTGTGTCTGTGATGTGACTTGTAAATCTTTTCCAACATGGATCTTTATTTGTCTTTTGGTTTTGTTTATGTTTTCCCCCATTATAGTTCTATTATATAGAACTATATATATTTTCTCCTATTATATAATATATAATATGTTATAGTTCCCCTATATTATAGTTATTCATTTTTATCAGTGTAATTTGTTGCTATTTTTCTTTGTGACTTCTTGTTTATATAGGTTGCTTAAAATTTGTTCCTCATTGTGTGATTATACATAATTCTTTCCTTGATATTTCCTTCCTTCCTTCCTTCCTTCCTTCCTTCCTTCCCTCCTTCCCTCCTTCCTTCCTTCCCTCCTTCCCTCCTTCCT